>NC_053492.1:187112277-187412277 GCF_905171775.1 Rana temporaria
CTTTGCAGAAATGAGGGTTCTTTAGTGGCTCAGACAGAAGAAGGCATGTAAAGCAAAATTAAAATACACCTGTTCAACTTTCCTCAGGTTACCTTCTACAGAGCCCTCTAAAAGATGTTTTCAGAATTGAATTTAGGATCTTCCTTTAGAAAATTATCTAAACAATGTAAAACGTAATTTTTGGCAGTCTTGAGGAAATCAAGGCTTACGTATGGCCAATATAGTCCTTGGCCTAGGGTGGCAGAATTGCATACAACCACCCATACCTCATGTTGCTGACTGTCGAGATTTACTCTAGTATAATAAAATTTCTATATTGTTGTCCAACCTTACCATCTTGCTTGGACTTGTGTGGGTTTCAGATACTGAGGCCCAGATTCTCAAAGAAGTTACGCCGGCGTATCTCGAGATGCGCGGCGTAAGTGTATATATACGCCGCCGTATCTATGCGCCGTACCCACAGAACTAGATACGCCTGAAATTAGGCTTCTTCCGACCGACGTAACTTTCCTACGCCGGCGTAGCGTGGGTGCATATTTACGCTGGACGCATCTGGCGCACCCATTGATTTCCTATGCAAATATGCAAATGAGGGAGATATACGCTGATTCCCGAATGTACGTTTGTCCGGCGCAGGCTACGCATGGTGCACGTAAGCTGTACGTCTGGCCTAAACTTACCCCTCATAAAGCAGGGGTAACTTTGCACCAGACGTGCGCTGGTCAGCTGGAGAGCAGCTTCAGCAGCACCGTTATGGACGAGCTGAGCAATCACACTTGCAGGACAACACATCCGTATGCCAACATGCCAGGGGCAGGCATGGTCATAGCACTACTAGTGTGTTCAGAGGCGCGTAGAAGGAGGAGGGCACAGGAGAGGATATCCCGAACGCGCATGAACGTCTTTGGCATGGGGGATCCGGAGGTGTATCGCATCTTCAGATTCAGCACTGCTGCCATCCTGGAATTAGCCACAACCCTGCATGATGACATCACCAGCCAGACACACCGCTCACATGCAGTGCAGCCACTGGTCAAGGTACTGGCAACACTGCATTTCCTCGCCAGTGGATCATTCCAGCGTACAAGTGGAGTCGTGTCTGGGATGTCACAAACCACCATGAGCAGATGTGTGCACCAGGTTGTCCCCCAATCCTCAGACGCATGTCCCACCATATCATCAGACCCACCCATGAGCATCTGCGGCAGAAGGCAAGGGGTGATGTCAGAATTGCAGGATTACCACACACTGTGGGGGCCATTGATTGCACACATGTGGCACTACGGCCCCCCCGTGCCACAGAGCACATATACCGCAATCGGAAGCATTGGCATTCCATCAACGTACAGGTGATAGCCGATGCCCAATGCCTCATATGGCACGTCCATGCCAAACACCCTGGGGCCAGCCACGACAGCTACATATACCGTCAAAGCAACATCCCAACAGAATTCGAACAGAACGTGTACGGGGACTGCTGGCTGGTTGGTGAGTGACATGGGAGTCGGGCATGACTGTCCGACCCCATGATGCAGACATCACGAGGGGCACATGCATGGCTAAAATCCTCCTGTCTTTTCCCTTCCAGGTGACTCTGCATATGCACTTGGTCCCCATCTCATGACTCCATTCCGGAATCCCCAAACCAGAGGAGAGATATACTACAATGCTGCACACAGTGCAGTGGTGGAACAAACATTTGGCCTCCTGAAGTCCCGTTTCCGATGCCTAGATAAGTCGGGGAGTACCCTGTTGTATTCCCCAAACTTTGTGTGCCAGATCATCGGTGCATGTTGCATGCTGCACAACTTCGCTGTGAGAAAGGGCCTGGAGATTGACATACGTGATGACCTGACCCCCGAACCAGACATCCCCCCCTGCCCGAGGCTACCCCTTCTGCTTTAAGGAACAGCAGTCAGGAATTGCCTTGTGGAACGCATCTTTGCACGTTAAACACACACATTCATCATGGCACAAGGAGAATGCACGCATGCACACCACTGTGGTCCTTAGCTCACACACACCACATCCACATCACATTGGATTAGCCCTAGTCCACCATGCAGGACTTGGGAGCAGCAACGCCTCGCCAAGGCTCCAATTATGTCGCTGACCATTCATACCACATTCACATGGGCATCACTTCTCCCCCGACGACCCAGGGAGCAAATCTAAGGCACAACAAAAAAATCATGTGCCCTGTCGTGGGCCAAGCCTGGTGCCACGGCCACGGCCCCGTCTCCGTAATTGCCTGGTGGAAGCATCGGGGGGGGGGGTGGGTTAGCAGGTGGAGGAGCATCCCCTGGTCTCTCCCTGGCTGGCTGCCTGCCCTCCAAAGCCACGGCGATGCGGGTGAGTATGGCATTGGTGTCCGCCTGCACCAGCCGCGTCTGCCTCCCCTCCTCCTAGATGGCAGCTGTATTGCCCTGTACGGCCTCTTTCAGGGACTTCACCTCTGCCACGAGGGTAGCGTTGTGGCTTGCAGCTCCCCCAGGCAGGTGATCATCGCTGCACTGTTGCCACTGACGTCAAGAAGTGCGTAATTTATGTGGCCCGTGGAGGCCAGGCTGTCTGCCATACGACGCATCTACACGGCCACTTCACCCATATGGCGGGTCTGGCGGGCCTGTTCCCTGGCTAAATGTTCCAGCAGGAACTCAGGAACCCCCCTTGTCTTCCTGGTAGCCTTCCTGGGGCCAGGAGAGGCTTGGGGCCTTGTATATGGGGATGCCCCTGAGGTAGTGGTTTGGATGGCAATGGATCCTGAGGGGCTGGACGAGATGGGGCTGGAAGTGTGAGAAACGGCCCAGCCAATAGGGAGGATTCCTCCAAATAGAGGCCCACCTCCTGATCCATAGGGACCGCATCCTCCTCAACCACCTTCTGATTTGAGGTCTGGGCACTCCCCTCCACCAATGCCTCTTGGCTTCCCAGGGGGTCAGGCTCAGGATGTTCAGGGGATGATTGTGTGGGACGGCCACAGGCAGCAGATGACGGCCCCGCTCCCTCCTGGACATCTGTGGATGACACAAAACATTCACATGTTGGTGGACCCACACACTTGTCACATGTTCCCTTCCACCCCCTCACATGCTACACACCAGATAGGAGATAAAACACACTTACCTGTCCTCAAGGCTGGTTCAATGGAGTCATAGCCCTCCACTCCTTCCACTTGCTCCCTCTCAAGACAACGGGCAACCACCTGCTCCTCAGGAGTCAGCCTTAGAGCAGAGGCTGGTCCACCTCCAGTGCCCCTGGCATGCCTCCTCATAGAGCCCAGCTTCTTTTTGACCTTCCTACACAGGTCAGTCATCTTTTTCAAAATGTCCTTGGGCCACCTCACCTCATTCCCAAGGGCATTGACCGGGGTGGTGATCCTCATCAGGATCTCATCCCTCTTGGCCTTACTCGTGCCATTACTCTCTGCCCCATGGAGGCGAGCATCATACCTCTCCATGGCCGATATGATAATCGCCCTCTCCTCTGGGGAGAAGTTTTTCTTCCTCTTATCACTCCTAGGAGCAGCCATGGCACAAAACACGTATTTATGCCCTGGGCGTAAGCGGTGGGCCGGCGTATCTCAGGGATTACGCCGGGTGTAGTTGTGAACATGCGCAGAGGGGCGCGGGACATACGTCCACGTCACGGCGCATGCGACGTTTGTTCGGCCTTTCATTTGCATGGGGTCACGCTTCATTTAAATGGATCACACCCACTTCCTTCCTACTTTCAATTACGCCGCCTTACGTCAACGAATTTACGTTACGCCGGCACAAAGTTGGACACATTTGCTATGAGAATACGAAGCTTGCCTCTCTAAGTTACGTCGGCGTAGCGCATCTGAGTTACGCTACGCCGGCATAAAGATGGGCTGATCTACGTGAATCTGGGCCTGAAATTATTTTATTGTAAACAAGTAGTAGAGTAATGGTGCTAATTGGGGAAAAAATGTAATAAAAATAGTCCACAAATAAAGAGAGGAAAATCCTTCAAGTTTCCTCCATTCACTGTGCCTCAAATAGATATGTGCAATAATAGATTCACTCCACAACTGTGAGGGTAAAAATTCACACTCGCCAACTCCAAATGGCCAAAATAGGCCTTGCTCGCTTTTTGTATACACATACCTTGTGGCAGAGCCTGACATGTGTAGGGAGACCTCTCGTACAGCCCTGGCTCAAGGGCCACTGCAGTTGCGACAGTGGCTGCATGGGGTAAGGGTGCCTGCAAGATCTTCCATTGATTGCAGAGGTGTGTGTGTGTGGCAGGTGTGTCATCAGAGCTTAGCTGGATGGCTAAAGCAGCGGATGGCAGCAGGAACATACCAGCGAATAGAGGACCGGGGTCACCAGGCACTGTGACAGATGGGTAACTGGATGCAGGGTCAGACAAGTGAGGTCAGCAACAGATGATCAGATACAGCTTAAATGGCAGGTAGAGAATGGTCAATGTGCAGGCAGGGATTGACAACAGAATATCAGGCAGATGAAAGATAACAAAGTCTTAAAGGCAAGCCATGGTCAGGATAAGCTGGGTCAAATACAGAAATCAAGCAGAGACCACATGAACAGGTATACAGGTAAAGATGCAGATCAGACAGCAATGCACCAGTGCAGCCGCTTCCCCCATATAGGCCACCTGCTGCCAGCATCAATGGCTAACACGTGCATGCGCATATGCAATCACCCATGCGTGATCATATTTTTGCACATGTGCATTTGCCTGTTTGTGACTATATTTTCACTCATTCACATATACTTTCACGCATGTGTATAGGCGTTAGCCCGTAAGACAGGCACCTGTCTGCGCATGCCTATCCACCTCCACATAGGAGGTGTGGCTGTGCTATGGACAACCTGTCCCTGGCGAGATATTTCCTTTCAACACTCTCACTAGTAGGTTATTGAATCTTGTCCCTCCACTCCATATACAATAAATAGGTGACAAAGAGATAAATGCGTAATATAGTGTAGTATTTTTTATTTACTGTTAAAATCTTATCACAACGTATTGCACTTACATTTGCAGGTGCTTTAGGTAAGCACCAACACAGACAGCCTTTCTGTACTGCCCCTGCTGCTCAGCAGAGCCGGTGTTTCCTAACATATGGCTACCCATCACTGTTTGCTCCGGAAGTGATGTTCCACTGAAAAATTTATCACTGCGCATGCGCGACACCGCCATATGCATGTCAACACTTTTACGACAAAACGGCACACTAAAACCGTGATGGGTAGCTGAATGTGATGAAACGCCCGCCATCTTGCTACACTCTGCACTCCTCCACCCTAAGGTTACAGTGAGAGGGGGACAAGCGGACATCTTTGTACACTCCCCGGAGTTTTACATTTTACACTTATTTATTACAGTAAACTGAGGTTCTATAGTGAAATACAGTACTTAGAACTCCGTCTGACTGTTTATATGTTGAATTTTAAAAGCATCGGCAAGCCTGCTGATCTCACAGGTTTGCTAATCTGACAGAAGTCCGCTGCTTTTTAAATTCAACACGGTTTTAGTGTACAGTTTTGTCGTAAAAGTGTTGGAACGCGTATGGCGGCGTCCCGCATGCGCAGTGCTAAATTTTTCAGCGGAACGTCACTTGCGGAGCAAACTGTGATGGGTAGCCATATGTGACGAGAGGTGTGCGTTTCACTGTGCAAAAATGACGCTGGTCCCCCTCCAGATGTGACATTACACGTGGTGACTGCGCAGCCTCAATGCATTTTGCAGGAAGTTCTTCATTAAGATGAGCTTCCTGATGATGCACTTCCTGGGAAATGCATTGAGGTTGCACAGTCACCACATTTAATGTCACATCTGGAGGGGGACCAGCGTCATTTCCGCACAGTGAATCACACACTGGCTCGGCTGAGTGGCAGGTGCAGTACAGAAAGGCTATCTGTGTTGGTGCTTACCTAAAGCAATACATTGTGATACGATTTTGACATTTAAATAAAAAATATTTTCCCATCTCTATTCATGGACTATTTTTTATGATTTTTTTGTTTGTTGTTGTTTCCAATTGGCGCTGTTCCTTTACTTGTTTATATTGTTTTAAAGGTGATGTTTTCACTTTATTTATTTTTTGTTTACAAACTTTTATTGTAATAATAATGAAAGGTTGCACAAATATAATGACAATGTAATCAATAATAGAAAGTCAGTAGAATAGTACATGGTATATCATTCAGACAAAGTAATCATCGTTATACTACAGTAAAGGTAATAATAAACAGGTAGCAGTATTTAAATGTATTGCAATCTAGTAATATCTTAAGTGGTATGGGTAGTGATGGTAAAGAAAAGGGGAAGGGAGAGGAGAAGAATATTGAGTATTATGGTACGTTCCATTTCGACCATTTAGAGTTGTAAATATGGAGGTTGTCATTTAAGGTATGATATATTTTCTCAGAAATCTTATAAACTTCCATTCTCTCCAATGCTTGTGACCAAAGGATAGTATTAGATTTCCAATTAAGGGCGATCATCCATTGGATCGAGCTGCATAGGGAATGGAATAATCTCATGTGTGAAGTTGGTATATCTGGAATCGTTGCATACAAAAGACAGATTTGTGGAGTAAGAGAGATTTTATGACCATAGGATGACTCAAATCTAGATGTTGCCGCATGCCATATTTGGTCTAGAAAAGGGCAGCTCCAAAATGTATGTAATAACGTGCCTTGTTCTGAGCAACCTCTAAAACAATTGGGAGATATTGAGGGGTAAAATGAATGTAATTTGGAGGGTGTGAGGTACCACCTAGAAAAGAGCTTTACTGGAGTATCTCTAAATGAGATTGCTTTATTACATTTTTGAAGGTTTTCAGACATGGAGTACCATGAGTCTGCTGAAAAGGAACAATCAAGATCTTTCTCCCAACGGAGCATCGGGTTAGATTTCTCCTGTAAATTAAGGTTGCTAAGGTAGTGATATAGATGTTTTCACTTTAAAGGGGCAGCTGTTGGTCTATACAAAATTTCAATAATTATTGCATTTGTAGAGGTGAGGCACTGAGTTTATCCCATGTAATTTTGAAATTATTTCATACTAAATTGGTTTATGACATATCATTTGTCCCTATTAACCCTACAGGTGTCTATGTGGATGAGTCCTGTCACTTGGCTCCTGGTGATGTCATTGTGATTGAAAGAAATACTCTTCTGCCTTGTGATGCATTGCTCATCAATGGAGGCTGTATAGTGAATGAGAGCATGCTTACAGGTATAACTTCCATTTTTTTCAATTGTCTGCAACATGAAATCTTTTTCTGTTTTTCATATTGTGAATATAACCTGTGGCACAGTTAGGGAAGAAAAACCTTGCCTGAACAACTAGATTTCACAGGCTTTGCTTTCCCAGCAGATGAAGCCATTTCCCCTTATAAAAATGGGACAGTTTGCTAAATTCAATAGCCAAAGATGCTTTTTTAACTGGTCATACCTTATTGAAGAGAATTCACAGTATTTTAAAGCTGATTTTCAGGTAGATGCATAAAAAAGTCAATGTAATCTAATTCCACAGCACAGTAACACTTGGACTTGGAAAAGGATGCCTCGTACACACGATCGGTTTTCCCGGCAGTCAAAAGTCTGCCCGGAAAACCGAGGGGAAAACCGAGAACCTGCTCGGTTGCTTTTCCCGTGTACACACGGCCGGTTTTCCCGACCAGGAAAACTGCCATGACAGCTTTAGTCAGGAAAACCAGCCGTGTGTATGCGCCACTGCAGTGTTTCCTATAGGATAACTGCCAAGCAAAAAAAAACGCAGAGAATCGCGGTGGGAAAAAAGAGAACAAGTTCTCATTTTTTTGCTCGCAGTTTTCCTGTCGGGAAAACTGCTATTGAGCATACACACGGCTGGTTTTCCCGACCAAAAGCAAACATGGCAGTTTTCCCGTCGGGAAAACCGATCGTGTATGAGGCATGAGAATTAAAAACTAAACTAAAAACTGCTGAGGTGCACCTGTACTGACAAGAAATATGTTGATCAGAGAACAGAGTGGTGACTTATCAGTGTGCTGATGTTTCCTTATTGTCCAATCAGCAGGCTAGGGGGGGGGGGGCAGTGTGTTCTTTACTAAGATATGCTGCTGCAGTGAAGGTCAAGGACCTGATTATGTAATTTGGCAGGGAAAGGGAAGGTACAGTGAGAGGCAAATACATATTTTTAGTTTCTGTTGCAGTGTTTAAAGTAATGTGTATATGTATTTCACAGTTTTACATGCTTGTGTAGCACTTACCCCCGAAGGAGCTGCTGGTAATTGATTGGGCCTGTACTCTGCTTTTCTACCCCCAAATAATTCGTCTCAACCCGCTTGACACAGCTGTGTAACAGTGTGGATGTGAAACCTTCACTAAACGGAAAAAAAACCCACATAACAGTGTGTATATAGTGTACCTTTATCGCTATCTGGGCATCCGTTGTTCCACCTGTTAGAATAATGAACAAGCCTCACACCAATTGTGATCAACCAAAATGTAAGTTTACCGGAACTAGTATAGAGACAGTAGTTATAATAACTGTATCAACATACAACTTACTATAATAGTGCAATGAGTGTACACAAATTATTAACACTTAAAGGTCCCTTGAGCCTCTACTGCGGCGCGTCTCCAAGTGGGACTAGTGCTCAGAGTGACAATGCCTTGACACTGGTCACCTTCCCACTTCCAGTACGGCCGCACCAAACATACCAATGCAAAGATATCAACACAGCACAATACAGTTTCTCAAGAGCTTCCCCTGAGGTATAAGGCAGCCTTTTGTCTTACTGTATCCACAGCACAAACCCTCCCAATGAGAAGTGTAGTCTCTGGTCTTCTTTGTCTTCGGCTAGCGATTATACTGCAGTGTTTGTAATCCAATGGTTTAACAAGTAATGAAGTAACATATCTGAAGAGTGATAACAATTCCTGCTATACAACGCACTTGTAGATGCCTTCGGAGTAGGTATAACTTAATCATCAGTCAGCCCTCAATGAAGCATAGGCTTTTAAACCTGGTTGAACTCAGTCTATTTGAATGAGGCCTCCCTGTAGGACTACAGGTCCCAGCAACACTGTGAAATGAGTCTAAGTGTGTTAAGGGTGTTAAATAACTTCTGGGCGACAGCCCTCTCACCACACCAGGTCTGGAAAGTTGTGAACCTCCGCTCCGGCTGTCTCAGTCCTGCTGCCAGTCAGCACTGTCACACTGCTCCGCTCCGCAAGCAAACCGGACATCCACTTTGCTCCTTCAAGGGTCCTGGGTCCTCAGACTCGATCACACTGCCTCTCCAGCACACTGTGGTAAGGCAGAGTCAATGGATGTTGTTCTGCTCTGCACGATGTAGGCCCTCTTCTGAACACTCCTTCACAGATCCTTGCAGGCACACCATGCATCCAGAAGAGACAGAAAATGGCTGCACTCTGCCTTTTATTTCCCACCCAGCATGCAGTTCAGCCATTTAGTGTTCATGGGTAAGTGAGTGAGCATTATGGGTAAGTGAGTCACTTCACAGTCAATAAACATTTTCTGCTCTGCATGTGTAAGTTAAAGTTCACATTGGCATTTGGCTCCCTCTAGTGGTATGCAATCTTTAGCATTACATGACAAAAATACCAGTGCTACATACTCCCCCTGCTTTAAGTCTTTGGTCCCCAAAGATATTCAAACTCTTAGCTCTATTACACATTTTTGCCTCTAGGCGATTGCACAATACTGACAGAGGAGCCTCCCACCAGTTCTCATGTGATGGGAGACTGTTCTGTGCACTCACAGCTGACACCGTAGTGTCTGGTACAGATGTGTCAAGGGGTGAGTTGGGGTTCTCTCTTTCTGAATTGACAGTAGAGAGACCAGGCATTTCAGAATTTCTTTTGGCAGTAAACCGAGTCTGGTTGGAGCATTCACCCAGCACATCATAAGTTAATCTTTTGGGTGCATGAATCTCTCTTTTAACTCTTTGTCTCTTGGGTGTAGGCACTATCTTCGAGCAGGTACTATCCTCTCCCACTTCAGACTCTTGTACTTCAATGTCATTAAAGGACGAGTGATCCTCAGAATGTCCATTTTGTGGCACAAATTCTGGGGCTTCTGGTCTAAGAATTCCATTGTCCTTTCTTCTTCTGTGGGGTGAACAGTTTGCATCAACTCCTGGCATTTCAGGTGACCACAACCAGCTTATCTCCATCTCCTCCTCCTCACTACCTTCTGTGGCAAGGGATCCAGATTGAGACCTAGTTACAGGTCGAGGTACAGCAGTAGACGTGGACGGTAGTTCCTGTCGTGAAGTTATTCGGACTGCTTCTGTTAGAGGTAGGAGGTGATTCCGGTGCCACATTTTTAATGGTCCTGTACTCCCTTCCGGTTTGATCTGATATACCGGCAGTCCTGGGAGTCGTTTGCATACAATGTACGGCTGTGACTTCCAGCGATCAGCCAGCTTGTGTTTCCCTGGTATGCCCAGGTTTCTCAACAAGACTCGGTCACCAGGTTGTAGATCTTGAATCCGTACCTTGAGGTCAAAGTTCCTCTTGTTTCTACTTCCTCTTGTGTCCGATGTGGCTTGGGCTTTTTCATATGCGGCCTTCAAACTTCTCCGCAATCTGTCTACATACCCTCGGTGAGAAGTCTCTGAGGTGTGGTCCAGAGAAGTGCCAAAAGCCAAATCCACCGGTAGTCTGGCTTCTCGTCCAAACATCAGACGATAAGGCGAATACCCTGTAGCATCACTTACGGTGCTATTGTAGGCGTGCACCATGGCTGTGATGTGTTTACTCCACTGTTGTTTTTGTTCAGAGGCCAGAGTCCCCAACATGTTGAGAAGGGTTCGGTTAAACCTCTCTGGTTGAGGGTCCCCTTGTGGATGGTAGGGAGTAGTCCTGGATTTTTTTATGCCTAGTAGATCCAACAGTCGTCTAATAAGGGTACTCTCGAAGTCTCTTCCCTGATCTGAGTGGATCCGTTGAGGCAAGCCATAGTGAATGAAGAATTTTTCCACTAAGGTCTTCGCCACTGTAGATGCCTGCTGATCCCTGGTGGGAAATGCCTGAGCGTATCGGGTGAAGTGATCAGTGACTACCAGGATGTTTCCTTGCCCACTCAGGTCAGATTCCAAACATAGGAAATCTATGCATACTAGATCCATTGGCCCTTGACTCTCTAAATGGCCCATTGGGGCGGCTCTCTGGGGTAAGGTCTTCCTTTGTATGCACCTGAGACAGGAATGACAGTAGCTCTCCACTTCAGTCCTCAAGTATGGCCAATAGAACCTGTCCCTCACCAGTTGGAGAGTCCTTTCTGATCCCAGGTGGCCATGGTGATCATGCAGGGCAATTAATACTTTCTCTCTATGCTTCTCTGGCAAAAACAACTGCCACTTCTCTTCAGAATCTTCAGAGGGGCCCCTTCTGTAGACCACCCCTTGCTGCAGCTGCAACCGATCCCACTCTTTGCGAAGCAGGCGAGCTTCCTTCTGAGCGCTCTGGAGAAGTAGATCAGGGTGTTGGCTCTCCAAAGCCTTCAATACCAGGCCACAAAGGGGATCTTCCTGTTGGTCTCTCCGGAGGTCCTTCCTAGATAGCTTAGGTAGACCCTCCTCCTCAATTTGAGTGACATTACAATAGCACTTAGGCACCCCCGCATCGGACACTCCGACTTCTTCAGCCCTGGCTCCACCTTTCACTTGTTGTTCCGCCCCCTCACAAAGGGCTCTCACACTCTCAGGGGTAAGCTGGGTCCATCCTCCTGAGTGGTCCTGGGAACAGTGGGGCCTTCTGGACAGTGCATCAGCGTCTCGATTCCCAACTCTTGGTCGATATTTCAGGCTGAAAGTAAATGAAGAGAGGGCAGCCAACCATCTATGGCCTGTGGCGTCCAATTTTGCTGTAGTGAGCAAGTATGTGAGAGGATTGTTGTCCGTCTTAATCACGAACTCTGCGCCATATAGATAGTCTTTTAATTTGTCTACTACCGCCCACTTCAAGGCCAGAAACTCAAGCTTGTGAGTTGGGTAATTCCTCTCAGCAGGTGTCAGACTCTGGCTCACATAAGCAATAGGTCGTAAATGTCTGTCGTACTCCTGATAAAGCACTCCACCTAGTCCATCTCGGCTGGCATCCACGTGCAGTTCGTAGGGTCTGGTAGGGTCTGCATAGGCCAAGACCGGGGCAGTGGTAAGGCTCCACTTCAGCTGTCTAAAGGTCTCTTCGCATTGCGGAGTCCACTGGTCTTCAATGGACTGTTTCTTCTTCCTAGGTCCCTCTTTTGGTTTTCCAGGTTTGTCTGAGTCTAAACCAGCTTCCTCTTGGTTCTTCAACAGCTCAGTGAGTGGATGAGCTATCTTGGCAAACCCTTCTACGAACCTACGGTAGTATGAACAGAACCCCAAAAATGACCTAAGCTCGGTCACATTCTTGGGTCTGGGCCAAGAGGTGACAGCTTCCAGCTTCTGAGGGTCTGTGGCCACTCCTTCGGCGGACACAATGTGGCCCAGGTAACTCACTGAAGGTTGATAGAATTGGCACTTCTCCATGGAGAGCTTCAGGCCTTCATCATGGAGTCTCCTCAAGACTTTCTCCAGGCGCTCTTCGTGCTCCTCCAATGTTCTGCCAAACACTATGACGTCATCCAAATATACCAGCACTTCAATCAGGTTCATGTCACCTACAGTCTTCTCCATCAACCTCTGGAAAGTGGCTGGGGCTCCAGACAGACCTTGTGGCATGCGATTGAATTCAAAGAATCCTACAGGAGTAATGAAAGCGGTCTTCTCCCTATCTTCGGGGTGCATGGGGATCTGGTAGTACCCACTTTTTAAATCCAGCACACTGAACCACTTTGCCCCCGACAGGCTCTGTAAAGCATCTTCTATTCGGGGTGTGGTGTATTGGTCGGGAATGGTCCTTCGGTTCAGTGTCCTATAGTCAATGCACAGTCGTAAAGACCCATTCTTCTTCCTGACTACCACTATTGGGGAAGCATACGGACTCCGAGACTCTCGGATGATTCCTGTCTTCTTCAACTCAGCCATCTTCCAAGTCTCCCAATGGAATCCGCCTGACCCTCTCTCTGAAGGGTTTATCTTCCTCCAATCTAATCTTGTGTTCAGCACTTTTTGCAAGCCCCACATCAAACTCACTTTTTGAAAATGCAGTTCTCCATCTCAGGAGCTGGGTTTTTGCTCTCTCCATCCAATCAGGTGTTAGGGGGGTGTTTTTCGGGTAGAACTCTTCCATAGGAATCTCTCCCTCTTGTCCACCCACGATACCATACGATAAGACTGGGGTTGCTTGATTTACCTGCCCCAGCAACACTCTAGCTGGCATCTTCACAGGTGAGGTTGTGGTGTTCCGGACACTGACTGAGACCTTCCCTCCGCTCCGCTTCAGCGCCTTGGTCGATAACAATTCTGGGATTATTTCCAACTCCTTATCTTCCTTCTCTCTGTCCGTCTCAAGGACGATGAAAGGGCCAGGTTGTTTCCAAGTCAGTTTGATAGAAGCTTTCAAACAGACTACTTCACCTGGTTGCACAATCTTCTCACTTCTGTCTAGGCGCCAGATTTTTCCCACTCCTTCCGCCGGGGCTTTCTGCTCATGCAATAGATTCTGGTACACTTGTGCTAGCATTGGGTGTACCTTCGTGGCTGGAGTGCTCTGTACTTGGACAAGCGGTGTCAAAAGTCTTCGGACCAGGTCGGTATTTGTCCCAATGATGAGAGAACTTCTATCAGCCCCTGGGGGGCGGGGACACACCACTGCCAGGGTATCGAAGGTTTCGGCCTTTCCCGCCACACTCGGGTCGAAGGTGAGCTTAATGGGTAGGTAGCCATCATAAGGGAAATTCTGGGTCCCTAGGCCCCATATCTCCAATTCCTCCAGCTTCTGCAGTGGCAAGTGTCTGAGATGTTTTTCATAAAAGTCACTGTAAAGTAAAGTCACTTGGGCTCCAGTATCCAACAGGGCTTTAGTATAAATCCCTTCCACTTGGATGGGGACAATTGGAGAAGGTCCCACTAGCTCAGGAGGGAATCCATGGGGAGTGGCAGGTTTAGCCTGTTTGGTAGTTTGCACTTTTACGCCTCGCTTCTGTGGGCTCTTGCCCGGATTCGGCCTAAGTGTGTCCCCAGGGACCTGGTATGTATGAGGTTGTTTGGAGCTGGCTGTTGTAACAGGGCGCCCAGCTGGCTCCTTCACTGGGGCCCTCTGAAGTTTTCCGCCGGCTTTTGACGTTTTGTTTCAGGCTTTGCCGGGCTTGGGCATACTTGACGGTAGTGTCCAACCCCCCCGCAGTTGAAACAGGTCTTTGGCTTCGCCGGTTTCTCAGTCTGAGCGGCTGTAGGATCCATCGGGGTCTTAGGTGCCAGGACTTCCTCCCTCTGTGGTCCAACCAGCTTAGCAGTCAACAGGGCCATCATTTCCAACATCTCTTTCTGCATTTGAATGAGTTTTCCAAATTCAGACTGGGGCAGATGTTGTACAGGTAAGGACCAGGGCATTTGATCAGTGTTCACCGTCAGGACACTGGGTTCCTGGGGGCCCTGTAGAATTTCAGATTGATGCCCTTTGGTTCTTACTGTGGCGCTGGACTGAATTTTCCTTTGTTTCTTCTCCCTTTCCATCTCCATCTTGGCTGCTTCATTAGTCTCTTCAATGAGCACCTCATCTGTAGTGAAAGGATCGTCCAAGTACTGCCTTAACTGGAACTTGATATAGTCACTTCTCAGTCCTGTAGCTACAGACCTCAGGAATTTCTTCTGGATCAGTTCAGCCCCAAAATGTTCATCTGAATCTTCTCCTTTCGAGACAGACAACAGGCGGTCTTTCAACTCAATGGCCCTGAATAAGAAATTCTGGGGGGTCTCCTGACTGCTCTGTGCCATATTTATCAGTTGATGATATAGCTCAGCAGCATCTTCCTCTTTGTAGTAGCTCTTTAGTATTCTCCTGAGTTGTACTAAAGTCAGTCCATTTTTCATTTCCAGCATGCCTTTGATACTTAGACCTGGGCTAATGGCGTTGACTACAGCTTCTACAATTTCGGATTCAAGATATCCTCTTTGGAGTCCCAGTTCAATCTGATGCAGAAGATTTGTATAGGACAGGTTGCCTTTGTGTTCCTTCTCTCCTATCTGACCTTCAATCTTGAAATCTTTCCGGATCGTCACCTCTGGCAAGTGGCTATGAGTGCGTCTCTGGATGACTGAAGCAGGTCTTTGCCTTTGCTTACCACCGCTCGAGTCCTTGCACGGGACACTTAACTCTTCAATGTGTCCTGCGATCATGCCGGAGGTCTCCTTGAACCTTTCTTGTATATTGTGGTACTGCCGTTTTAGGTCAGCTAGTTGTCGTTCCGACTGGGAACCTCTCCTGTGCGTGTCAACCACGGCCTCTTCCTTCTCCAAAGGGGGCCTTGTACTGATTTTGATTGGAGTTGACCCAAAACTAACTCCCAGCATTGTTGGCTTAACATGTCTAGAGCTGGCAGAGCTCCCTCCGAGCCCTTCTGGGTGCGTCAGGTAAAACTTGGTTTTGCCAGCTAGCTGCACACTCGAGCCTCTAAAGTTCTCTGGAATTCCCTTTCTCCATTCCAATAGGGCGTAGGTGTGAGAGGTCCCACAATCTGGTCTTATGGCAATCACCCAGGCCTTTCTATCTGGGGACAATGCCTTTACAATCTGGCTGACCTGTTCTTCCTCCCAAGCTCCTCCTGGGAGTGCGATTGCCACGCTCGCTTCTGAGCGAGCGCCTTCTGCTTCACACCACTGCTCCACTGTGATGGGGTCCATACTGGTGCCAAGAGGGTGGGCTTAATTTCAGAGTAACAGGATCCCGGACGAGCCCTCACTTGTAGCACTTACCCCCGAAGGAGCTGCTGGTAATTGATTGGGCCTGTACTCTGCTTTTCTACCCCCAAATAATTTGTCTCAACCCGCTTGACACAGCTGTGTAACAGTGTGGATGTGAAACCTTCACTAAACGGAAAAAAACCCCACATAACAGTGTGTATATAGTGTACCTTTATCGCTATCTGGGCATCCGTTGTTCCACCTGTTAGAATAATGAACAAGCCTCACACCAATTGTGATCAACCAAAATGTAAGTTTACTGGAACTAGTATAGAGACAGTAGTTATAATAACTGTATCAACATACAACTTACTATAATAGTGCAATGAGTGTACACAAATTATTAACACTTAAAGGTCCCTTGAGCCTCTACTGCGGCGCGTCTCCAAGTGGGACTAGTGCTCAGAGTGACAATGCCTTGACACTGGTCACCTTCCCACTTCCAGTACGGCCGCACCAAACATACCAATGCAAAGATATCAACACAGCACAATACAGTTTCTCAAGAGCTTCCCCTGAGGTATAAGGCAGCCTTTTGTCTTACTGTATCCACAGCACAAACCCTCCCAATGAGAAGTGTAGTCTCTGGTCTTCTTTGTCTTCGGCTAGCGATTATACTGCAGTGTTTGTAATCCAATGGTTTAACAAGTAATGAAGTAACATATCTGAAGAGTGATAACAATTCCTGCTATACAACGCACTTGTAGATGCCTTCGGAGTAGGTATAACTTAATCATCAGTCAGCCCTCAATGAAGCATAGGCTTTTAAACCTGGTTGAACTCAGTCTATTTGAATGAGGCCTCCCTGTAGGACTACAGGTCCCAGCAACACTGTGAAATGAGTCTAAGTGTGTTAAGGGTGTTAAATAACTTCTGGGCGACAGCCCTATCACCACACCAGGTCTGGAAAGTTGTGAACCTCCGCTCCGGCTGTCTCAGTCCTGCTGCCAGTCAGCACTGTCACACTGCTCCGCTCCGCAAGCAAACCGGACATCCACTTTGCTCCTTCAAGGGTCCTGGGTCCTCAGACTCGATCACACTGCCTCTCCAGCACACTGTGGTAAGGCAGAGTCAATGGATGTTGTTCTGCTCTGCACAATGTAGGCCCTCTTCTGAACACTCCTTCACAGATCCTTGCAGGCACACCATGCATCCAGAAGAGACAGAAAATGGCTGCACTCTGCCTTTTATTTCCCACCCAGCATGCAGTTCAGCCATTTAGTGTTCATGGGTAAGTGAGTGAGCATTATGGGTAAGTGAGTCACTTCACAGTCAATAAACATTTTCTGCTCTGCATGTGTAAGTTAAAGTTCACATTGGCATTTGGCTCCCTCTAGTGGTATGCAATCTTTAGCATTACATGACAAAAATACCAGTGCTACACTTGCTTTTCCATATTTGTGTTAATGTATGCAATCAGATTTGTAGACATTTTGTCATGTACCTGTATGCAGAGCCTGAGGTAACGAGGGTGGCTTTTTACACAGTTCCAATCCAAGTACCACGGAATGTTGAAACAGGGACTGCAGGGGGAGAAGCAAAGGCACAAGTGCCAAGGTGTAGACACTGTGAGCAAGAACTTGGGTACGCTGGTATCTGACAACAAGCACAGGTACAGCTGGTGATACACTGTGGAAACACCAAGTCCATTTGAAGGTGGAGTCAGGTCCCAAACCTGGTTAAGTAACAGCCGAGTGGAAGGACACCAGGATGTAAACAGAATCAAAGTCAGGAACAGGCAGAGGTCAGCAACAATCAGGCAGTGAGCTACAGAGTCAATGGGCAAAAGCATGGCTGGTAGAGAAGGTAGATGGCAAACATGAGCAGACAAGGGTAATTTTAAAAGCAAGGTCAGAGAGGAACCTTAAGAGTTTCAATTTGTATGCAATCAGGCGGGCCCTTGTACTACATGGTTTTGGTAAATATGAAGACAAAAATCTGCAGAAAATCTAATAGTGTGTATGGGGTATTATACAATTAGTTGCAGTTCTGTAATAAAACAAACTGAGCCTTTTAAATCCCTCAGAATACTTGTATTCAAATGGGTAACTGTATGTCTCTCTTATGGTCACAGGTGAAAGTATCCCAGTTACCAAGACTCCTTTGCCAAAAACAGACAACACAGAACCATGGAAGGTTCACAGTGTACATGACTACAAGAGACATATCCTTTTCTGTGGAACCCAGGTCATCCAGACCAAAGCTGCAGACCATGTAAAAGCTATTGTACTTAGAACAGGTACTGTAATATTTACCTACGTAATGACCGGCTTAAAAGATTTAAACAATGGTGTATTGAAAGTAATGTAAATTTTAAAATGTTGTGTGTTCAGGGGCTCATAGTAAATTTGTGTGTGTAAGAGGGGGTGAGGTTAAAAAATCATCAGCCTGGGTGCCAGATATGCTAGGTATATCCATTGGACCTCTTTTATTCATTTGCTGGGAGCTGCCTTTCTCGATTACTGTACATGCACAGTAAGGTATTTAAACATCCTTCTCTGTGCGCGGTGTATACTCCAGCAGGGCTGCTATATGCATCAAATTAGAAACACTGACCTTGTCAGGCAGGCTGTATGCGGACCCATGGTTTTTAATGATGATTCGGGCCACACTCCTAAACAATCCTGCTTCTCAATTTTTTATTTATTTTTTGATCTGTAGACCAGGTGCCCACTGCTACATATCCTGTCTTTGATTTGGTAACTTCACCTCTGTTCTCATACTGAAGCCCTCCAGTCCAGCTACATCTTCCCTTTTACTTCATACAAATAAAAATTGGAGGATTCACACCGAACATTGGTATCACTGTAAATATTTATTAGTTTAGTTTAGTGTCCTCCTTCTGATGTCTTTCAATTGTTATAAAAGAGCTAAATTGTACAGTGTCAGATCTTTTTCAGAGTAAATCTGGCTATAAATGGTTTGAACCTGAAATTTTTTTATCCATGTATAGGCACTTTGGTTGAACGGAAGTCGATCTGTCAAGCAAATTCTATTTACCCAGCCTGCTGGAAAATTTCCACTTAATCAGAGCTGCAGGTTATAGTCTGCAGCATTGATCTGCATATTCTGATGGTGGGGAAGTCTTCTCCCTGCTGTCAGAATAAAATGACACATCAGGGAAGATTCAACCATCCACATCAAATGTGTGGATAGAGGAATCGGGTTAGTTTTTTTCGTTCACTTTGCTGGTTGAATGAAAAAATGTACCCATCTATGGCCAGCCGAAAGCATTCCAGATGGATGTACCTAGATAGTGGATACTCAATTTAAGAGATGCTACAGCCATATTGATGTTTAATGTGAAAAGTCAAGACAAAGGTATGAATTTAACTAAGAAGTAAGCATTCACCCATGACTGCCGTTATGGGTAGGGTGGATTGAAGAAAAGGGTGGCTTCTAAAGGCCCGTACACACAATTGGATTTTCCGACAACATATGTGTGATGGCAGGGTTTTGTCAGATAATCTGACCATTTGTACGCTCCATCGGAAAATTGTTATTCGATTTTTCCCGACAACAAATGTGGGATAGCATGCTTTAAAATTTTCAGACGACAAATGTGTCTTGTCGGATTATCCGATCATGTGTACACAAGTCCATCGGAAAAAAAATCCAGAGTAAAAACATGCATGCTCCGAACCAATGCTAACCAGAAGACAACATTAGCAGAAGTTGCCCAAAGGGTGGCGCTAAATAGCTGAAAAAACACATAGTTTGAACACCCTGCTATTTTGCAAGTTCTCCCACTTGGAAATCATGGAGGGGTCTGAAATTGTTATCGTAGGTGCATGTCCACTGTGAGAGACATAATCAAAAAAAAAAAATCCAGAAATCACAATGTACTATTTATTTGTATGATACAGCTGCAAATAAGTATTTGAACACCTGAGAAAATCATTGTTAATGTTTGGTACAGTAGCCTTTGTTTGCAATTACAGAGGTCAAACGTTTCTTGTAGTTTTTCACCAGGTTTGCACACACTGGAGGAGGGATTTTGGCCCACTCCTCCACACAGATCTTCTCTAGATCAGTCAGGTTTCTGGGCTGTCGCTGAGAAACACGGAGTTTGAGCTCCCTCCAAAGATTCTCTATTGGGTTTAGGTCTGGAGACTGGCTAGGCCACGCCAGAACCTTGATATGCTTCTTACAGAGCCACTCCTTGGTTATCCTGGCTGTGTGCTTCGGGTCATTGTCATGTTGGAAGACCCAGCCTCGACCCATCTTCAAAGCTCTAACTGAGGGAAGGAGGTTGTTGCCCAAAATCTCGCAATACATGGCCCCGGTCATCCTCTCCTTAATACAGTGCAGTCGCCCTGTCCCATGTGCAGAAAAACACCCCCAAAGCATGATGCTACCACCCCCATGCTTCACAGTAGGGATGGTGTTCTTGGGATGGTACTCATCATTCTTCTTCCTCCAAACACGGTTAGTGGAATTATGACCAAAAAGTTCTATTTTGGTCTCATCTGACCACATGACTTTCTCCCATGACTCCTCTGGATCATCCAAATGGTCATTGGCAAACTTAAGACGGGCCTTGACATGTGCTGGTTTAAGCAGGGGAACCTTCCGTGCCATGCATGATTTCAAACCATGACGTCTTAGTGTATTACCAACAGTAACCTTGGAAACGGTGGTCCCAGCTCTTTTCAGGTCATTGACTAGCTCCTCCCGTGTAGTCCTGGGCTGATTTCTCACCTTTCTTAGGATCATTGAGACCCCACGAGGTGAGATTTTGCATGGAGCCCCAGTCCGAGGGAGATTGACAGTCATGTTTAGCTTCTTCCATTTTCTAATGATTGCTCCAACAGTGGACCTTTTTTCGCCAAGCTGCTTGGCAATTTCCCCGTAGCCCTTTCCAGCCTTGTGGAGGTGTACAATTTTGTCTCTAGTGTCTTTGGACAGCTCTTTGGTCTTGGCCATGTTAGGCTTCTTTCACACTATGGATTGTATGTCCGTTTTATAATATCCGTATTACACCTATTAACGGACGTTTATTAACGGATTTAATAACGGATACATACGGATAAATATTTTACCATTCTTCCTTTATTGAAAACGGATAATGTTTATCCGTATATATCCGTATACATCCGTTATATCATTCCTTTCTAACGTCCGTTAATAAAAAACATTTCACCCTTTCTTGAAGTCCAGCTCCAGAAGTCGTATGGATATTCAGGGGAACCCCGTCGTCAATTTAAAACAAAAATGACGTGCGGTTCCCGGTAAATATCCATAACCAGACCCTTCAGGTCTGGTATGGATATTCAGGGGAACCCCGCCGTCAATTTAAAACAAAAATGACGTGCGGTTCCCCCTAAATATCCATAACCAGACCCATTATCCAAGCACGTTGACCTGGCCGGCCGCAGAAAAGAGGGGGGGGACAGAGTGCGGCCCCCCCTCTCTCCTGAACCGCACCAGGCCACATGCCCTCAACATGGGGAGGATGTCCCCATGTTGATGGGGACAAGGGTCTCATCCCCACAACCCTTGCCCGGTGGTTGTGGGGGTCTGCGGGCGGGAGGTTTATCAGAATCTGGAAGACCCCTTTAACAAAGGGGACCCCCAGATCCTGACCCCCCCCTGTGTGAAATGGTAATGGGGTACACTGTACCTCTACCATTTCACGAAGGAAGTAAAAATTATTGTAAAAAAACACACTGACACAAAAGAATAAAGTCCTTTATTAAAAAAAAAAAAAAAACTCCAGCGCTGAAAAATCCACTCGTTCCCGGCTTCCTGCGTTGTCCTGATCCTGCGACGGGTGCGGGTGATCTCCCGCGATGAGAAGATCCAGCGTCGGGTGATCTCCGCTCCGGCGATGTGAAGATCCATCCATCCGGCGCAGCAGCATCCCGGACCTCCTCTCACCGCTGGGCACAGCCCAGCGAATGAGCGGCTGAAGCTGTGACATTTCTTATATAGAGGAGGCAGAGCCACCCGTCACGTGACCCTGCCCCCTCTGACGTACCTCTGCTACGTCACTGGGGAAGACCAAGAAGAGGAAAGACCTGGAGTTTTTTTTTTTTTTTTTTAATAAAGGACTTTATTCTTTTGTGTCAGTGTGTTTTTTTTACAATACTTTTTACTTCCTTCGTGAAATGGTAGAGGTACAGTGTACACCATTACCATTTCACACAGGGGGGGGTCAGGATCTGGGGGTCCCCTTTGTTAAAGGGGTCTTCCAGATTCTGATAAACCTCCCGCCCGCAGACCCCCACAACCACCGGGCAAGGGTTGTGGGGATGAGACCCTTGTCCCCATCAACATGGGGACATCCTCCCCATGTTGAGGGCATGTGGCCTGGTGCGGTTCAGGAGAGAGGGGGGGCCGCACTCTGTCCCCCCCTCTTTTCTGCGGCCGGCCAGGTCAACGTGCTCGGATAATGGGTCTGGTTATGGATATTTAGGGGGAACCGCACGTCATTTTTGTTTTAAATTGACGGCGGGGTTCCCCTGAATATCCATACCAGACCTGAAGGGTCTGGTTATGGATATTTACCGGGAACCGCACGTCACTTTTGTTTTAAATTGACGGCGGGGTTCCCCTGAATATCCATACCAGACCTGAAGGGTCTGGTTATGGATATTTACCGGGAACCGCACGTAATTTTTGTTTTAAATTGACGGCGGGGTTCCCCTGAATATCCATGCTCAGTAAAATTAACGTCCGTTAACATAACGGACATTTACGGAGACATTTACTAACGTCCATGTGCCATAGACTTCAATGTTAAAATATAACGGACGTTAATATATCCGTTACTTGCAACGGACAAAAAATTTACAAAAAATAGTGCAAGACCCGTCACATATTCCGTTATAACTAACGTCCGTATGTTATAACGGACTATTACGGATCTTTACGGAACATAAAAAAATCCCATAGACTTTAATGATATTTTATAAAGGACGTATAACTTCCGTTTTTTAACATTATCTGACGGATTTTAAAACGGATTATTAAAACGGATTTATTTTGTAGTGTGAAAAGGGCCTTAGTAGTTGGATTCTTACTGATTGTATGGGGTGGACAGGTGTCTTTATGCAGCTAATGACCTCAAACAGGTGCATCTAATTTAGGATAATAAATGGAGTGGAGGTGGACATTTTAAAGGCAGACTAACAGGTCTTTGAGGGTCAGAATTCTAGCCGATAGACAGGTGTTCAAATACTTATTTGCAGCTGTATCCTACAAATAGTTAAAAAATCATACATTGTGATTTCTGGAAAAAAATGTTTTGATTATGTCTCTCACAGTGGACATGCACCTACGATGACAATTTCAGACCCCTCCATGATTTCCAAGTGGGAGAACTTGCAAAATAGCAGGGTGTTCAAATACTTATTTTCCTCACTGTATACCTTAACTTTGTCTAGTGCACCATTACCAAGCTCCAGGTATAAATCCCCTTCAATACCAGCATGTTTCTCATTACAAAAAATTGGATCAGCTTGGGATGTCTACTTTCCAAGTCATTTTGTGGTTATTTGAACTGCATTTTTATTTAAAATGTTTTATAACACATGTCCAATTTTACCCCTTTGATAGTAAAAAAATTAAAAACCCAATACATAGTTATTAACCACTTGCTTACTGGGTACTTATACCCCATTCCTGACCAGGCCAATTTTCAGCTTTTAGCGCCCCCACACTTTGAATGACAATTGTGCGGTCATGCAACACTGTACCCAAATGTCATTTTTTCCACATAGATAGAGCTTCTTTTGGTGGTATTTAATCACCACTGGGTTTTTTATTTTTTGCTAAACACACAAAAAGTTTTTAATTTAATTTCATTTAAATTTCCAAACAGATAATTTTACTTCTTCACTGATGGGTACTAATAGGCGGCACTGGTGGGAACGGATTAAGGCTGCACTGATGGGTGGCACTTATAGGCAGCATGGAGAAGTGCCACTGATAGGCGGCACTGATAGGTGGAACTGGTGAGCACTGATTGGCAGTACTGATGGGCACTGATGGGTGGCATTGGTGGGCATGGATTATCAGTACTGATGGGCACTTAGGGGACCGCTTTCCCTCTATCAGAAGCTGGTTAATGGCTTTCTTTATGCTGATAGCGTGAAGAAAAAAAAGCTGGTAACCAGCTTCTGTTTACTTCTGTAAACAGCTGTCAATGGCTGACAGCTGATAACATGGTAAAGGGCCCGCTGTGATTGGCCCTTTTACCCTGCTTTGTGATCAGCCGCGTCACCCTGGGGCGCACGGGCGGTGCGAGAACAGAAGAACATTCATGTACGCCCTTCCGGCAAGGGAAGCCTGCGCTGTAGCCATCTCTTGGCTATAGCGTGGGCATTAAGTGGTTAAACATCTAACAAAAGTGCTATATACCTCAAAATACAATATGAAATTAATTTGGGTAGAGTTGCATCAGCTAGCAATTTGTCATTCAAGCTATTAGTGCACTGAAAAAATAGCATGATAATAAAGGGGTGTTAAATGCTGGTACTTAGTGGTTACATATTAAACTATTTTCTGTCCTATGACTTCTGTCATCAGGAGAAAATATCCCCAGTGGTGCAACAACAAAACGCACATGGCAAAGTTTGTATCCCTTCCTCAATCCAAAATTTTGAACACTTTTCTATGTAAATGGTCAGTCTACCCCAGAGTGAGCTTACAGACAGACCCTGGTGAAAGTAAACAGATTCTTCCTTTTTTTTATCTTTTTTGAGAGATTTTTTTTTTAAATATCTCTTTATTTTATTTTTTTTCATCCAAAAATATACATTTCACAACTTACATTTATAAAATTTCACTGACATTCATTTCATTAAAACAAAAAGCATTTATCCATTTATTTCTCCCCTTTTTATTCTATGGTGTAGTTTACCCTGTTTTCATACCCTCTTTATCCTGAAGCCGTCATGGGTTCTCTATCCAACTTGCCCACACTCTTTCATATTTCTTCCCCTGTCCTCTATTACAATTTGTCTCCCTATACAATGGCAAATTACTATTCACAACATTTTTCCAATGTACCAATGAGGGAGCTTCAACCTTCTTCCAACTCAACACTATTGTCTTTCTTGCATAAAAGAGTAATAGGCCTATCTGTGTTCTCTTTCCTGTAGACGTGATTTTCTTCCCTACTGATCCTAATAGTCAGATCTCTGCCTCTTGTTCCAAAGATACTGATGTTACTATAGTAATTATTCTCAAGACCTCCCTCCAAAATACCACTATCTTTGGACAAGTCCAGAATATGTGGATAACATTTCCTGGAATACCTGCACATCTACAACAATTTTGAGGGTTTAAGGGGGAATCTTATATGCTGTTTAGTAACTCCTATGTGTTATTTGAAATTGTATTAATTGATCTCAAAGTGATACTAATGTCTGAAGTGGGAACCTCCATATCTCCTCCCAGTTCTCTTCTACTAAATTTGGGACATCTCTTGTCCAACATTCGCATAGTTTTTCTTAGGTCTGATGATGTAGTTCTTGATAAATAAGTATACAGAGTTGAAATTGACTTCTTTCAACTTTTTCAAAGATACTGATGTTACTATAGTAATTATTCACAAGACCTCCATCCAAAATACCACTATCTTTGAAATTGACTTCTTTCCACTTTTTTTCCTTAACATTTGCTCTAAACCTACTTCTATTAATTGTGGGGTGCCCTCGGGGAATTGAGCTGATAAAGCATGTACAAGCTGCAAGTATAACTCTCAGGTATATTGCAACACTGCCTCATTTCTATAAATGAGGAACATTTTCCCCCCAAGTATTAATTGTGATAATTTTTTAACCCCAAATTTAGTCCATGCCCCTGGATCTTGAATAGAGTCTAAATGTGGCAGCTCGGGACTTCTTCATAGTGGAGTATTTGGGGATAGATTAATTTTTGAATATCCCTCTTTTACTACGGCAGCTCTTCATATTTTTACTGTTGTTGTCATTGAGGGGGTCAAATTCCGTCTAGATTTCAACCCCCCTATACAGCAATCCCTGAAGTGCCTCCACCGATTTGGACCACTGCTGCCTCCAACACTGTGGCAGAGTCAAACCCATTTGGGTTCAGCCATCTCCCCACCGTCACTAACTGTAGATAAATAATGCTTAGGTCTGCAAAGGCCAACCCCCCCCCCCCTGTACTGCCGGTCACATAAGTGTGCTTAATTAGATTTTAGCTGGTTTGTTTGCCCATATAAATGCAGTAAACATACCATGCAGCTGTGCAAAAAAACTTTTAGACAACCATTGTGGAGGTTTTCTAAACAAATACAAAAAATTAGGAAGAATCTTCATCTTTGTTAAATTGATACGTCCTAGTAGCGACAGGGGCAACGCTTCCCATACCTTTTTAATTTTTTCCTAACCTCCTGTATTACTGGATCCAAATTCAACATTCAAAAATCTTCCACCTGTTGAGATATTATACCATGGTACTTAAATTCCGATAACCATTTTAGTGGTGCATTTGGAGCAGCGGAATCCCATGCTCCTTGGTCAATGGGAAATAATAGAGACTTGCCCCAATTTACTTTAAGCCCTGTAAATACTGAAAAGTTATCTAAAAATTCTAAGGCTCACTCCAGAGATGGACCCGCGTCTCTCAAGAAAAACAGCATATCATCAGCATACAGGGCTACCCTCTCTTCCAGCCCCCCTACTCGGAGTCCTTGAATATTTGGCAAAGTCTTAAGAGCCTCTGCCACTGGCTCTATTGCTATTGCAAAGAGTGCTGGAAAGAGAGGGCAGCCCTGCCTCGTGCCTCTGTATAGCTGAAAGAAAGATGATAGCTTTCCTCCCAATTTAACCGCTGACATGGGTTTCCTGTATATTATTTGTATCCATTTAATGAATACTAATGGGAATCCCATCCTTCTGAGTATTTCCCACAGAAAAGGCCACTCGATTGTATCGAAGGCCTTCTCTATGTCTAGGGAGGCCACCATCCTGGATCCCTCCTGGATATGGTGAGTATGTATATTTGTATATAGCCTACGTAGATTAACATCCGTTGTTCTCTGTGGCATGAATCCTGTCTGATCTGAGTCTATAATATTTCTAAGCAGGGGTTGTAATCTTAAGGTTAATATTTTTGTCAATATTTTGAAATCTATATTTAATAATGCTATTGGCCTATATGAGTAACATAGTTTTGGAGTTTCTTGAGAGAATTTAAAGCAATGGTATATGCTTTCAAACATTGTCTAGCTCGTTTTAATACATTGCAAATATTGTTCTACAGTTCCTTTCCAAATAGTCAGCCCTATGTTTTGATCTTCCTCCTAGGCTTTAATACAGCTAAGGGTGACCTGGTGCGGTCTATCCTCTACCCAAAGCCAGTGAACTATAAGCTCTACAGAGATGCATTGGTATTCCTTTTCAGTCTGATTTGTCTGTCTCTGATTGGGATGGTCTACGCTGTTTGTGTGTTTGCTTTGGATGGGGTAAGACATCAGTATTATAACTAAAGGAATCTGTCATGTTAAATTATACTTTACTGTTTTGTACATTTTAGACTTAAAGTGGAACACTGGTTCATACATTTTTGTCTTGCTCTGGATAAAATACAAACTAATTAGAATCTTTTTGAAAGGGTTTTTTTTTGCATAATCAAACTCTTTCAGTAAAGCACATACATGAAGAATAATCCAAATACTTATGTTTTCAAGCACTCACTTTGCTTAGTTAAATAGAACTGGTACTCCAAAGTCCACTGGAAAACCAACACTTTTAGGAGTGTGCAAGTACAGGATCCCCCACTGGTGTCATTGGTTCCTCCCTCAGACCTCATACCACTATAGAATACAGTAGTCACATTAGATCAGATGAAGTAACCAGTGAGACCTGCAGAAGACCACAGGGGTTGGCATATTTCTCCTGGTGGAAATGTAAAGTGAATCCGTGCAAAAGAACCGGTGATAAATATATGTGCAGCCAAAATGTATTGATAAAACCAGAACCTAGTAAATCTGGTTCATGTAGAAATTAAGTAATAGTTGAAGGAATTATTTAAAGGTGGCTGCCTCTACGTGTTTATCCCACCTAGGTGGGATAATGAATGGAATGGAAAACGTTGGTAGAAATTGGCGCCTGCCTGGCAAATACTATTCCAGTAAGTGTAAAATTAAATAAATAAATTGATAAATGTATGTGATAAGTGTGCTTCCAGTGGCGTGCTAAGAAATAATAAAACAATATATATTATATGATAATACAGGATAAAATAGTCCAATAGTGCACGTGAAGGTGCTAATTATAATACAATTACAGTGAACAGTCCACAAAGTGCTGGATGTTGCAAAAAAAGTGCTTTGTGTCTTCATTCAGAGAGTGCTGGATGTTGCATAAAAAGTGCTTTGTGCCAGTTTCAACACTGTTGCCGTGTTCCACACAGTGCCCCTTTCTTTTGTGCTCTGATATGGCCCACACTCACCAGATCCTACACCCCCTCTTGGAGTGAAAATCTTTCACAGTGTATGCCCTGTGCTGCACACATATGTGGTGGTGTTCCCCAACCTGCCTGCTGCTCATCCCCGGCCTGCTGTGCGGGGCTTTGGCCACTAGAGAGGAATACAGGGGGACGGGAAATTGCCAGAGTGCAGCCAGGGTGGGCCAGGGTCAACCCGGAAAAACGATGGGTAAAGTTAGAATATGCACTGGCAAAGGTTAAACTAGGAAGCATCATTTGGAACCCCCCACGGTTTACTGGACGAGAACACGCATGAGGTAACACGTATTGCATAAAAAATTTGGGACACACTTCACAAACAAATTGATAAGGAATACAATTCACCTCTCATTGAGTTAAATGAAAATTAAAGCGGGAGTTCACCCATTTAAAAAAAAAAAAAAATCTCCCCTTAGCTTCCTGCTCGTTCGGTCTAGGGGAATCGGCTATTTATATTAAAATATGTGCAGTACTTACCCGTTTTCGAGCTGCATCTTCTTCCGTCGCTTCCGGGTATGGGTCTTCGGGAGCGGGCGTTCCTTCTTGATTGACAGTCTTCCGAGAGGCTTCCGACGGTCGCATCCATCGCGTCACTCGTAGCCGAAAGAAGCCGAACGTCGGTGCGGCTCTATACTGCGCCTGCGCACCGACGTTTGGCTTCTTTCGGAAAATCGTGACGCGATGGATGCGACCGTCGGAAGCCTCTCGGAAACCTGTCAATCAAGAAGGAACGCCCATTCCCGAAGCCCATACCCGGAAGCGACGGAGAGGATGCGTCTCGTAAACGGGTAAGTACTGCACATATTTTAAAATAAATAGCCGATTCCCCTAGTAATAACGAGCAGGAATCTAAGGGGGAAAAGTGCCCTCTAAGGGTGAACCCCCGCTTTAATACTTTGCACCAGGAAAAATTACAGTAGGTGGGAATTGGATTAAAAAAGACACAGCACAGCTAAGGGATATAATAAAAAAAGGGAAATTAATAACTCTACAGGAGCTGAAACACAAAGATAATTTAATGGTAATTGATGAATGGAGATATCAACAGCTAAGCCATTTTGTCTGAAAGTTACCCCAACCATTAAGGTCAGGGGATCAGCTACCAGTATTGGAAAGCTTATGTATCACAGATAGATCTAAAGGCATTATATCAAGGCTTTATAAGATATTACTAGCAGTGGATGGGTGGGAGATGCCTCCATTCATCAAAAAATGGGAACAGGAGTTAGGAGCACAGAAGGATAAGTTCACAATAGGGAAAATGTTGAGGCTGACCCACTCTGCGGCCATGGACAATAGGACTGCAGAAATGAATTACAAGTGTATAACGGGATGGTATATAACACCAGATAAATTGTGTAAATTTAAAGAGGGCCAGTCAGTTGACTGCTGGCGGGGCTGCAAGTCCCCTGGTACAATGGCCCACTTATGGTGGGATTGCCCAAAAATCAGAATTTACTGGGAATTTTTTTTTAGGATTTATAAAAGATATCACCAGGAAGGAAATAAAGAAAGACCCATGGTCTGTACTTTTCCATGGAGGGGAGGAAGTTGCAAAATCTTATAAAGAATCTTTGGTGCCCATCTATATGGGAGTGGATAGATGCGGTAGAAGAGACGTATAACATGGAAGGCCTAAGGAATAGCTTAGAGGAGGGTAAAATAGCCCAAAACAAGAAATGGGAACACTGGAGGGAACACTGGAACACTAGAGGGAATTCAAGAAAACTTGGAGTTATGCGGAAAACCTAAGGTACAAGTCCCAATTGGTCCTAAGGTTGGAGGGAAAGAAATACGGCTATAAGCGCAGTAACGGTGAGGTAGCTAAAAAAATAAAAAATAAACAGTTCCATTGAATTGAATTGGAGCGCGACTTGTCAGGTGGCTGAGTGGCCTGACGAGTCGCCCCTGTGTGAACCGGCTCTCAGGGAACCAGGTCTTTGCAATGTAGCAACATTGAGTAGTGTGGCCAACAGGAGTGGTAAATATTCAGTTTTTTTTTTTTTTTTTACAGGTATCTGCTTTGCTAAAAAGGTTTAATTACATAATAGGGTCTCTAAGGTTTTTTTTTTCTGCAATTGTCTGAGAAATTTCCCTGTATAGGTTTTAGTTGGAATTGAACTTTTAGTAATAAGAAGGTATACAGGGCTTAGAGGCAGTTTTTTCAGGCTTTCAGTCAATGTTACAATATCTTTCTTTTTTTGTTTTCTTTGTCTGCATGCTGGCAGAAGGGCAGTTGAGCACCCTAACTTTAAGGCCTCTACACACTGGACATTATAAAAAAAAAAGCCAGTAATGTTCACTGTAGAAAGCTGAGTGAGTTTTTCAGTGTTTTTTCATGTTTTTGGCTTTTTTTTTAACTGTAGTGTTTTTTTAGCTGCAGTTTTTCTTACCTATTTTTAGCAAAACTATACTCACATTAAAAGCTTATGGCTCAAAAACACTGATGAACACTGATATACCCCCCCCCCAAAAAAAAAAAAAAAGCAGCAGATCAGCAAAGGGGCTTCTGGTGCAAATGTCATAGTTTATTATTTCTTTCAATCCTTCTTTTTTTTTTTTTTCTGAACAGTATATACAAAACATTGGGGATTATTTACTAAAACTGGAAGGTGAAAAATCTGGTGCAGCTCTACATAGAAACCAATCAGCTTCAAGGTTTTATTACCAAGCTTAATTTTTACAAGCTGAAATTAAAAGCTGAGTTGCTACCATACACTGCTGTACCAGATTCTGAGTGCTCCAGCTTTAGTACACCCCCCCCCCATTGTGTTAATTTGTCAGTTCTTCATTTTGAGAAATCTAATTTAGACTTTAACCCAACATTAATTTAAAACATTTTGCTCTACAGTTATAAGTGATCATTAAAAAGGGTAGTTAACACATATAAAACCTAAATATTTGAGTGCAAAAATAGTAGCACACAGTAACAACATTATGCTTGTAAAGTTTTAATCCCTCTCGTCTCACTGTACAATCTCTTGTATGTCTTTTACAGGCTGATGCTGGAGAGGTAGTGAAAAAAGCTTTAGATGTCATCACCATTGCAGTTCCTCCAGCTCTCCCAGCTGCCCTTACTGCAGGAATCATTTATGCCCAGAAAAGACTTGAGAAATATGGAATTTTCTGTATCAGTCCCCAGAGGATCAATCTCTGTGGAACGATTAACCTTTTTTGCTTTGATAAGGTACTGGTGACATTTTACTTGCAAGCATACATGTATAACATCTATAAAGGTAGAATTTCACCATAAGTACATACAAACGTTTCTGCTGTGGCCCTGCTGGAAACAAAGGACAATGTAATGCAAGGTCCTGGCCAGTGCACAGTTCACACCAGACAAAAAGGACAGGAACCTTTTAGGCCTCGTACAGACGGGCAAACATGTCCGATGAAAACGGTCCGCCGGACCGTTTTCAGCGGACATGTCCGCCCGGAGATTTCTGTATGATGGCTGTACACACCATCATACAGAAATCCGCGCGTACACGATACGCAGTGACGAGGCCGCGCTGATGACGTGAAGTTCAATGCTTCCACGCATGCGTCGAAGTGATTCGACGCATGCGAGGGATGGCGGCCGCTCGGACATGTACGGTAAGTCTGTACAGACGACCGTACATGTCCGACGGACAGGATTCCAGCAGGCATGTTTCTTAGCATGCTGAGGAACATTTGTCCACTCGAAAACTGTCGGGCGGACAAATGTACGCTGGAAACCTGTCCGATCGGCCGTACACACGACCGAACATGTCTGCTGAAACTGGTCCGCCGACCAGTTTCAGCAGACATGTTCAGTCGTGTGTACGGGGCCTTTTAGGAGATCAGTGAGGAAGGTGGACACCAGGCTGGACTAAGGCAGATGCAAGAGAGGCTTTCTTTTCAAGTGCTGTGCTGGTGGAATCTACAATTTGGCCTCTTGAATGTCAAAGGACTTTGTTCTGGCAATGCTTAATAAAAAACCTTAAAAGGTTTGTTAACCCATTTGTAAAAGTCTATGCCAGACACTCTATTAGAGGCTGGCATAGCACACTGTTTAAAACATTTTTACAACGAATGTTGTAAATACCAATATTTAGCGGTCTTCAGGCCGGTCACATGACTTGCAGCCGCTTTCCAGCTCTGACAGATTGCTTCTGGAGGAGGGGCCGTGATCTCCCTCTGACGTCAGCCGGGGAGATCATGTGACAGCTCCTCTCCTCCGCAGAATCCCAGTCTCATAGCTGTAAAGCGGCCGTGAGTCACGTGACCGGCCTGAAGACTGCTAAAAATCGTTATTTACAACATTCGTTTTAAAAAATCCTTAGCACAGTGTACTATGCCAGCCTGTAATAGAGGGGCTGGTAGTTACAATTATATATATTTTTTTTAATAATAGCTGGAGGGGGAGCGAGGCTGAGTGGAGACACAGAGAGGGCGCTGACAGGGAAGAAGGAGGGGGTGAGAGGAGAGAGAGGAGAGCAGAGAGGATGGCAGTCTATCACTGAGGCATGCACTTTGACCATGGTGATCAGGGCGGAGCTACCCTGGTTATTGTGGTAAGTTTTTAGAGTTTTTTTTCTACAGTTTAGATGGGGGCAGAATACATGGCACAAGCGCTATGGACCAGGATATGACTTTTCTTTTTTTGGGTAAACAAACGTTTAAAACAGAAGAAAAGTCTAAACAGGACTTTAAAGGTACAAACACTACTGATTAATGCATGTATAAAAATATCAAAAACTTCTATTCCATTTCAAAAGGGTAAACAGCTGAAGAGAACGAAAGTATGTTTTTCAGGCATCACGTATGCATGAGCATATTGATGTTGCACAATAAACTATCTTGGTTTTGACACACAATGCGTTTTACAGGTCAGAGCCTGTTTCTTCAAGAAACTAGACTAGTCCTTACTTTAATTGTCTGTAAACACAAAAAAATAATACCTACAAGCTAGTATACAGAACAGAGTTTAACATTGATTTGCTCCCATTATTTATAAGTATGGTATGCTACCTGATGGTATGTGCAATTACGTATCATATACCGATAGCATGTGCAATAAGTATCATATACTACCTGATGGCATGTACAACTATAGTACAGGTAGCGTATGATACTTGGTAAGTATATAAAATAATCACCCCCCTTTGCAGCCATAAATGAAGTCAGACACGTTTTGTTTTATCCAGCTGCAACTTATAACATCCAATTAAAAGATATAACACCAACATGCCAGAAAAAATATCAAAAACAGAATAAAGTTGAAAAGAGAATCACCCCCTTGTCAGTATTTTGTTGAATCACCTTTTACTTTAATTACAGCCTTTAGTACCGTATGTTGGGGATATGTCTCTACTAACTTTGCAAATCTATACTTTGCAATATTTGACCCCTCTTCTTTGTAGAACTGTTTAAGTTCAGTTAAATTTAATGGTAACAATTTGTGGACTGCAGTCTTCAAGTCATTCCATATATTTCCAATAGAGTTTAAAGTGGTTATAAACCCTTGTTTACAACGTTGTGCTACAGGTGAGCCTATATTAAGGATTACCTGTAGCTAACAAGGATATCTCCTAAACCTGCACGGTTTAGAAGATATCCGTGTATTTGCATGTGCCAACGTCATGCGGTACATGCGCACTTAAGTCAACTGAAGCAACGGCACTATGTGACAGGGAGGAAGGAGGGGGTGAGGGGAGAGAGAGGAGAGCATACTTTACTGTATGGAGTTATTTGGATGGTGAGCTGTATTGGATTTCCACCAGACACATATCGTTTGATGTTGAGGCCAAATAATTACATTTTAGTCTCATCTGACCATAACACCATTTTTTACGTGGCCTCAGACTCTTCAAGGGGCCTCTTGGTAAAGCTCAGTCATAACTGCATGTTGTCTTTCTTGAGGTGTGGCTTTTTTCTTGCAACCCTCGCATATAAACTACATTTGTGGAGAATTTGTTGTATTTTTGTCACATGCACAGAATGACCACTCTTTGTCATATACTCCTGCAACTGCTTCAGAGATGCTGTAGGCCTCTTGGTAGCCAATCTGACCAGTTTCCTCCTGGCTCTTTCATACAGTTTGGAACAACGTCTTGATCCAGGGAAGGTCTGTGTTGTTGTGTTGTACCAAATATCTTCCCTTTACTAATAACAGACTTCATTGTGCATCTAGGCATTGATAAAACCTTTTACATTTTTTCGTATCCATCTCCTGGCTTGTGCCTGTCCACAACTTTATCCCGGGGAGATCTTTTGACCCTGCTTTGACACCCAAAGTTTGTTTGCTTCAGTTGCACTGCATTGATGGGCACTGATGAGGCTGCACTGGTGGGCACTGATAAGGCTGCACCGGTGGGTGCTGATGAAATGGCACTGGTGGCCACTGATGGGTGGCACTGGGCACTGATGGGTGGCACTGATGGGCACTGGAGGGTGGCAATGATGGACAGTGAGCACTGGTAGGTGACACAGATAGGCAGCACTGCTAGGTGGCACTGATGAGCCATTGATTGGCACCACTGGTGGGCATTGATAGATGGCACTGATATGGCACTGATATGTACTGTGGGGACTGGTCGGTGGCATGGCAGGCTACATTGGTGGGCACAAATGAAGTGGCTGTGCCTCTTCCTCTTTGGGATTGATGTCCCTCACACAGAAGCCGGTGATCTGCTTTTTTTTTTTTATCCTCGCGCTGTCAGCGTGAAGATAAAAAAAAAAAGATTACCGATCGGTAATCGGCTGTCATTGACTGACAGCTGATCACGTGATAAGGGGCCGGGATTCGATCTGTGATCACCCAAGTCTCATTGACCCGGTGATCACAGCACGCGCCCTGCAGGGGGAGAATGTCTATTGATGTCCTCCCAGCAATGTAGCTCCGCGCTGTAGCCGTCATTTGGCTATAGTGCGGACAGGAACCGGTCAAAAGGAAATGATTATTTTCTATACCCATATGTATTAAGGGAAAAAATAAATGTCAAACACTGTTCTGTATACTAGCTGGTAGATATTCTTATTGTGTTTAGTCTTTTTTCTGATGCGGTTTTGTATGTATATTTTAAGGATGTGGTACCTGTACACATCCTTACAGTAAATCCATCAGATGTGATGGGGTGACTTCTCCCCACACTATTGTATTTTGCGTTGTTCTAGGTGGACATACGCTTCTTTTCTTTCTTCATTTATTGACACTGAATTCTACTGCATAGCTGAAACTTAACATTTATTGCATATCCTTCGCCAATATACATTATATCTGTGAAATATAAGCTGAATTTTGGGAACCCTACAATATTAATATGAATTGGTGAAGAAGTAATCTCTTTTGTGCCAAGTGGTTGAAGTAGACCATAAAGGATCCGTGTATAAACAGTTTATTCCCCTCTTATGCCCCGTACACACGAGCGGTTTTCCCGTTGGAAAAAGTCAGATGAGAGCTTTTGGCCAGGAATCCCGACAGGAAAACTGCCGGAAAAAAAAGAGAGCAGGATCTTTTTTTTTTTTTTTGTCAGGAAAAAATCCTAGCGGGAAAACCGTTCCTCTTTATGCAATTTCAACGCGCAAAAAAAACGCATGCTCAGAATCTAGTATGAGATGGGAGCGCTCGTTATGGTAAAACTAGCATTCGTAATAAAGATATGACATTCGTTACGCTGTAACAGACTAAAAAGCACGAAAACTGAAAAGCGTGAATCGTCTCTCACCAAACTTTTACTAACACAAGATTGGCAAAATCAGCTCAAAGGTCACACCTTTGTGTCGAGGCCACACGCTGTTGAAATGGAACTTCCCCTTTTGTAGTGCCATCGTACGTATTGTACGTCACCGCGTTTATGACTGTTGGCATTTGGTGTGACCGTGTGTACGCAAGACAAGCTTGAGCGGAATTCCGTTGGGAAAATCATTGTTTTTTTTCCCCAACGGGAAAACCGCTCGTGTGTACGTGGCATTAGATGCAGATTCACATACATATAGTATATATGTAACAAAGGGCCAGATTCACAGAAAAAGTACGCTGGAGTATCTGCTGATACTCCGGCGTACTTTCAAATTTGCCGCGTCGTATCTTTATTTGTAATTCACAAACAAAGATACGACGGCTTTTGGCTAAGATCCGACAGGCGTACGGCTTCGTACGCCTTCGGATCGTAGGTGTAATTCTCCGGTGGCTGCTGGGTGGAGTTTGCGTAGTTTTCCAGCGTCGGGTATGCAAATTAGCTGTTTACGGCGATCCACGAAGGTACGCGCGTTCGTCGCATTCTCTTACGTCGGTTTTTCCCGTCGTAAAGTTAAGAGTGCTATTTAGATGGTGTAAAATTACACCATCCATGTTAAAGTATGGGCGTCGTTCCCGCGTCGAATTAAAAAAAAAAATTCGTACGGGAATACGAAATTGCGTTACGCACGTCGCTGTTCAAAAAACACGTCGGGGCGCCATAATTTCGCGCAAAGCACGGCGGGAAAATTCCTAACGGAGCATGCGCAGAACGTTCGGCGCTGGAACGCGCCTAATTTAAATGGTGCACACCCCATTTGAATTAGGCGGGCTTGCGCCGGACGGCTTTACGCTACGCCGCCGAAAGTTTACACTCAAGTGTTTTGTGAATCGAGCACTTACGCTGAAACTTGCGGCGGCGTAGCGTAAACGGGATACGATACGCCGCCGTAAATATTCATGAATCTGCCCCAAAGTCTGCATTTTTTGGATCTTGCAGCTTAGCCATAGTTACGGTATATTGGCTGCAAGCAAACTGTTGCATGGGGAGTTCCTCAGAAATATCCCTGCATGTACATATGATATTTAGGTCAAGATCTAATTGTCCGTTGTACATAAGAAGTATCAAATTGGTTGGTTTACAAGAATGTTTATTAGAATGAGTCGTATATGCTTTTTGTATGAACAACTTTCTATATGCTTGAAATGAGGTGTGTGTTCGGGACGTAATTTAATCACTTATATTTTATATAAACTGTGTAATTTTATACCATACATACACCTAATATTGTTTTATTTTGCCCCTTCGGTCAAATCTATTTTTCTGTGCTCAGTTCTGGCTTGCATACAATACGTTTTTTTTGTTGTTGCATTTTTTTGCTTTTTTTTTCTCCTAGAGGCATTTTTCCCAGGGGTTTTAGGTCTATACTTAACATCTTACCATGCAGTGTTATCTTTCTCTGAAACAAAGCTTTGAGATAGTTTTACGCTATCAATTTCTCTAATTCAAGAATGGTAATTTTTATAAAACTTCTTTCCCCAGACAGGAACCTTAACCGAGGATGGTCTGGATCTTTGGGGTATAGTACCATCAAATGAGTATCGGTATGTTGTGGTAAAATTATGGACTTAATTATGAATGCATACAGTATATTTTATGTTCCATATTATATGTTTGTTTTTAAACATGGTTTCTTCATTTTCTTGTGATATTCTTTCACAGTGTCTGCAAATGGAACATCGTTTTAAAATATTCTAATACTCGGGTGCAAAGGGAATTTAGCCTTATGCCGCGTACACATTTTTAATGGTCTACAAAAGATTTTTTTTCAACCCGATTATTGTTAAACCGGCCTTGCCTACACACGATCGTGAAAAAAAAATGCTCTCGCAAAGCGCGGTGACGTCCAACACGTATGACGGGACTATAAAGGGGAAGTTCCATTCGGATGGCGCCACCCTTGTGGCTGCTTTTGCTGATTTTGTGTTGGTAAAAGACGATTTGCGCTTTTCAGTCTGTTACAGCGTGACCAATGTGCTATCTCCATTACAAACGCTAGTTTTACCAGAACGAGCGCTTCCGTCTCATAAATTGCTTCTGAGCATGCGCGTTTTTTCACGTCGTTAAAGCCCACACACGACCATTTTTTCCGATGTTAAAAATGACGTGAAAATTTAGAGCATGTACTACATTTTTAATGCCCATTTTTTTTGCGTCTTTAAAAATGCTCTGGAGCCTACACACGATTGTTTTAAATGACATAAAATTTATTTTTATTTTTTTACAACTCGAAAAATGGTCGTGTGTACGCGGCATAAGACTACATGGGGAATTAAAGGAATACTAAAAGTATATATATATATCTATATATATCTATATATATATCTCATACATATATATATATATATATATATATCTCATACATATATATATATCTATATATATATATCTCATACATATATATATATATATATATATATCTCATACATATATATATATATATATATCTCATACATATATATATATCTCATACATATATATACTTTGTAGCTGAATGATGCTAAAAAATTATTTTGACATCTGCTGCTTGTTGCTTTTCCAAAAGTCTGCATCTGCTGGGATTGGAGTTAAAGGGGTTGTAAAGGTAAAAATGTTTTCCCTAAATAGCTTCCTTTACCTTAGTGCAGTCCTCCTTCACTTACCTCATCATTTGATTTTGCTTTTAAATGTCCTTATTTCTTCTGAGAAATCCTCACTTCCTGTTCTTCTGTCTGTAACTACACACCGTAATGCGAGTCTTTTTCCCTGGTGTGGAGAAAGCCTCTTGAGGGGGCGAGCAGGAGTGTCAGGACACCCACTAACACACAGCTCCTTTCTCTATCTGTAGATAAGTAGATAGCGTCCTGACTCTCCTGCTCGCCCCCTCAAGAGGCTTTCTCCACACCAGGGGGAAAGCCTCGCCTTACTGTGTGTAGTAACAGACAGAAAAGCAGGAAGTGAGGATTTCTCAGAAGAAATAAGGACATTTAAAAGCAAAATGGAAGGACGAGGTAAGTGAAGGAGGACTGCACTAAGATAAAGGAAGCTATTTAGGGAATTTTGCATTTTTACCTTTACAACCCCTTTAAATTTTTGTTCAGATGCTTTTTAGGTCTGTTCCTTCCCTAGAAGGATGCAGGCACTGCAGCTTTTCTTATAACACTTGTAGAAATACATTTGTTTATATATGAAAAAAAAAAATACAACCTGCTCTTTCTAAATTTCTTGTCACTTTGGTTGAAAATGACCGGCAAATTGACGCCACTAACCACTTCAGCTCTGGAAGATTTACTCCCTTCATGGCCAGGCCATTTTTTGCGATATGGCACTGCGTTGCTTTAACTATTTGACAATTGCGTGTGGCACTATACCCAAATAAAATGGATGTCCTTTTTTCCCACAAATAGAGCTTTTTTTTGGTTGTATTTGATCACCTCTGTGGTTTTTATTTTTTGCGCTCCAAACAAAAAAGATAGACAAAATTCTGAAAAAAACAACTATATTTTTTACTCTTTGCTATAAAACATGTGACATGTTTTTGGTAAAAAAAAATCCCAACAAGCGTATATTGATTGGTTTGCGCAAAAAGTTATAGCGTCTACAAACTATGGGATATATTTATGGAATTTTTATTCTTCATTTTTTTTACTAGTAATGGAGGCGATCAGCGACTTATAGCGGGACTGCGACATTGCGGCTGACAAATCAGACACTAAGTGACACTTTTTTTTGAGACCAGTGACACCAATACAGTGATCAGTGCTAAAAAATATGTATGGTCACTGTACTAACAACACTGGCAGAGAAGGGGTAAACAGAAGGAAGGGTGACCCCTCAGCCTGGACTCCGACCAGGCCATTCCCCCAACACGTTTCACTCATGGCAAGGGGTTAACCTTAGGGGCAATTTAAGGGTTAAATGTGTCCCTAGGAAGTGCTTGCTAACTGTGTAAGAAGTGCTTGTACTGTGGGAAGGCAGAGATCCGTGTTCCCGTTTAGCAGAAAACACAAGATCTCTATCTTCCCTTGTCACAGAACAGCGATCTGCCTTGTTTACGTTGGCAGATCGCTGTTCTGCCTGTCTCGGGAAAGACCAGTGGCTTTGCTGTGTCCAATCGCAGCGGGAAAGGGTCGCCAGGCTCAGACCTTGAACAGCAGAATCACATACCTGTACATGATTCTGCTCATAGGAGCTGTCACCCCGCAGTAAATGAACGTGGGGCAGTGGGCAATAATGATTCAAAAATGATTTTAAAATCAACAAATTTATTTAAAGGGTGATTCCGCTTCCGTGGTTGGGAAAAGAATAGCAAATAAAGAAACAATTATATAGCATATTCAATTGTGACACAAGTCATATTGTAATTGTTAAAAAAATCTGCAGCCGCTGTAATTGTCTGTAGAATGCAATATGGCTACCTGGAGTTGTTCTGTACACAAACTGTGTACAGAATGCACCCAAGAAACATAATTTTCTGCTAATGTGATTGATTCACTGATTTTCCAAGAAGTCTGCACTAAGATACAAGTCAGATTTCAGGCATTCCTTGCAACAAAAATATGAAACTTTGTTTTTTACAAGCCGAAAAATGATCGTGTGTACGCGACGTTAGGCCTCGTACACACGGGCCAGAATCTCGTCAGGATAAAAACGTAGTTTTTCCTGGCGAGATTCTTGGCAAAAATCTCTTGCTGCCCGAGTGTACACACAGTCCTTTCAAAAGAATCGCGGATATTTTGAAAGGCAAGAACGCGGTTACGTCATCGCGTACAATGAGCATGCGCTCGTCACATTCAATGCCATCGCCACCATCTTGCTTAACCCTACTTATGCCGTGGAAGCTACCGCGCATGCATCTAAGTCATTTCGATCGTGCGTGGGTTTCCACGGCGACAGGTAAGTATACACACTCTCGGGTTTCTCGTTGGGAAACAGGCCGACAAGAATCTCGACGAGAAAATAGAGAGCATGATCTCTATTTTTCTTGTCGAGATTCTGGCCAGATTTCCAGACGAGAAACCTGAAAGCCTCGTACCCATGCTCGGTATACTCTGCAGTTTTCTTGCTGGTTCTTGCCGAGAAAACCGAGCGTGTGTACGAGGCTTTATACTTTAGGTATCTTTTTGTCACGGGATGATTTGACTACTTGTTGACAACAATACATTGATTTTGGCTTTTTACAAAAGAATTGACTTTAAAAAAAAAAAAAAAAAAAACATTTCTCTGTAGCAAGCACATTTTTTTTTTAAAGGTAAATATGGAAAATTTTCTTTAGAAATATTACTATTTCCAACCAGTGGGTGAAGCGCTAGGTAAATCTTTGCATATGCATGAGGCTAACCTATGAAAACAGCCTGTTATTTACAGAGCTGAATCATTATACAGCTGCATGAGTTGCAGAGATTCATCGTCCTGCATTTATATCTCTCCATATGGAATTCAATAACAAAAATGCAGTCACAAAAAGAGAGGCTACTGCTGAACTCTTTTTAAAAACTGCAGAATACTCTGGTAAATTATATGTCATGGGAGACCCTCACCCTGGTATACAATGTAATAATAAAATATAAATATTCTAAATATCATATAAAATATATGAAATGTTAAATTTAATAAAATAATAACATAATAAAGGGTATAAAATAGTTTAAACTTTTAAAATGAGTGCATGATCGTTTTTCTTTACTCACCATAGCCTTATACTGGAACAGTTCTTATTCAGTGGAGAGAAAGTGACTTGAGTGATTGATGTGTACATTTCCAAAATCAGCTATTTACTCAAAGTTTTAAGCAGGCCATACACGGTCGAATTTCGAACAAATTTTCTTTTCAAAATCAGAAAGTTCGTTTTTTTTGGTGATCCGATGATGCCACCATTGATTTTCGAAATTTGCCGGGAATATTCTTTTCTCTCCGGGAATATTCTATTCTCTCCGGGAATATTCTTTTCTTGCACATTTTTTTCTATTATATTTCTCGCACGATTCTCCCATCATTGATCAGAAAATCGTTCGTTTTTCAAAAAAATTACAACATGTCGGATTTCTCAAATTTGTTTGCTGCACGAAAATCGGCTGTTGCTGCAGCACACTAACGGTGCGAAATTCGTACGAAAATTCTTCGATACGATTTTCGAAAGAAAATTCTTTCGAAATTCGAACCGCCACCTTTAGTCCTAACATGGGAAAAGTTTGTGTATTTTTTACTACCTTTTGTACAGGTGCACCAATCAGCTAACGCAGACAAATACATGGTGAACAAACTTGGGATGTGCGTTTTGTAGGATAGGTTTTCTGGTTTGGAGAAACATAGCAGGTGTACCTTTTTGGCCTTGATTTGATGGATGTAGAAATAGTGATATAAAGGCCAGGTTCTAGAGATGATGTAACTCTAATCCTGCTTTGGATCCAAATTCACATATTTTACATTCCTGATATTGGACATGTGATTTTTCAGTGCTAAGATTAGTTTGACTACACAGCAGTTCCTGCTAGCAGATTTACAGACACAAGTGTAACTAGGACAGCTATGACACAATGAAGATAATTGCTATGCTGCATTTAATTCAAATATTGTAATTAAAATTCCTATCTATGTGAGATGAATTGGTTCCCACAAACCAATAACTGACCCAAATCCTATTAATTGGCACTTGAATCTCTACCACACTGCCATATAGACCTACCTAAACCTTGCCCTCCCTTCCTTTCAATGCAATAGGTAACGGGGCCCTTTGGAAATATCTGGGTGCTGTGGATAAAAAAGAGTTTCTTTCCACACTCTTCACAAATATGTCTGTAGGATGATTTTACAAAGACGTGAAGTTTGTATGTCCTGTCCATAACTTTAGTTAGTTGCAGCCTCTTATTGCCTCTGCTCTGAGGTGCCAACTGCCACCAAACACTTTGATCTGTAATCTTCCCTGTGTGGACGGGAGTAATAATACTCACTACAGGAATGCTTTTATATCTTTTGTTCATTCATGTAGAACTGCTCAGGGAGTTGCATGAAAATCTCTAGTTCATGTATAGGCTTGTAGAGATTTACTATTATTCTAACGAGACTGGGGCTTCTAGTTCATGTATGTACGGTTTTCTTTAGCTGTACACAGTTATGTTTAACACAGAGTTTGACATGAGAAATAGATAATTGGCGCTTAAAGTGGAATTCAACTGCTTAAAGGGGTTGTAAAGGATCGTCTTTTATTTTCTAAATAGGTTCCGTTAAGCTAGTTCATTGTTGGTTCACTTACCTTTTCCTTCCATTTCCCTTCTAAATGTTTTGTTTCCTTTGTTTGAATTTCTCACTTCCTGTTTCTCCTCAGTAAGCTTCCACCATCATCTGAGGGGTGGAAAGTCATTTAGAACAGCTTACTGAACAGCTTACTGAGGAGGAACAGGAAGTGAGAAATTCAGACAAAGAAAACAAAGAAAAAAAAACATTTAGAAGGGAAATCGAAGGAAAAGGTAAGTGACCCAACAATGCATGCACTAGCTTAAAGAAACCTATTTAAAAAATAAAAAACAAACCTTTACAACCTCTTTAAGAATGCAGGAGCTTTTGCCATATAGAGCACATTTGCACATTATAGTATATTTACGGGGAGAATTATTCTTGACACGAGAGACCTATGGAGTCACAAAAAACCTACATGTCAGAGTTTAATTGTGCTTTGATTTGACGAATTGCAACAAGCAGATAAAGTAGAAATGCGTCCGATTTACTTTTTTGTTTTGGTTACAGTGGGAAAGTTCAGTTGCAGTCTGTGAAGGCTTCTTAACCACCTCAATAAAGCACACTTTCATCCCCTCCCTGCCCAGGCCAATTTTCAGCTTTCAGCGCTGTCATAATTTGAATGAAAATTTAGCGGTCATGCTACACTGTAACCACGTGAAAGGAGAAATTAGTCAGATTTTACATTTTTTATAATTTTCTTCACAAAAATAGAGCTTTCTTTTGGTGGTATTTAATCACTTCTGTTATTTAAAAAAAAAAAAAAAAAAAAGTTTTCTTAGTTTCTGTCAGTAAATTTTTGTAAATAAATAATTGTTCTCCTTCACTGATGGGCGCTAATGAGGAGGCACTGATGGGCTGCACTGATAAGGTGGCACTGATGAGACATGAATATGCCGCACTTATGGGCACTGATAGGCGGCACTTATGGGCACTGATGGGCAGCACTGATAGCCAGCACTGACTGTCAACACTAAGGAGGCACTGATTGGTGACACTTGTGGGTACTCATTCCTGGCACTGGTGGGAACTCATTGCTGCCACTGGTGGGCACTCATTTCTGGCACTGTGGGGGCTTTATTGTAATTGGGGCACTGAAGATCAGTGCCCTGATTACATGTGTAGATGTCCTCTGTTGATCAGTGGCATCTCCTCGCCACACACTCTGTCATTGTGAGGCAAAGAGCGATGTTCACGACATCTCCATGTTTACATGTGACCGGCTGTGATTGGACACAGCCGATCACATGGTTAAAGAGCCATAGCTGTGGCTCTTTACAGGGATCAGGGTCGCGCTGTCTTATAGCAACACGGCTCGGCCACGCTGCCCGCCCTGCGCAGTTCTGGAGCTCCATCGAATGACAGCGTCCCAGAATGAGAGCCGCACCACCCTGCTGTCATTTGATGGTGGGCAGGAGGCAAGTGGCAGCAGGACAATACCTGCATGTCTAACAGCCTCTAATATCTTCTGTGGTCTTGGGGCTGGTTCACACCACAAAAATGCACTTCAGATCCGTTCCGGATTTGTGTTTTTTTTTTTTTTCTGTTTATAATTCTTTACTTAGAGCGTTACATTACAGACTATACAAACATGGACAGTAATCAAAATTAGAGTTAAGTCTTGCCCCTGTTCGGAATATTCACCATTCCTATTTGTCCTGTTTACATTTATTATTGAAAGTGAAAGTAAAAGAAAATCCCAAATTGTGGGTTGCCCCAGAGAAGTAATAGAGGGGAAATCCTATGGGCACACTAGTTCTGGTGACCTTGGAATTCCCTTAATTTGCAGGGATTTCCCTCTCACTTCCTGTTTGACTATGGGACAGGAAGTGAAGGGAAAATATATGCAATGGGACACAGATGGGGACAAAAATATGACAGGAGTTATAACCCTCCCTTATTCTATCCAAAATGAAGAAAACATTTTTTTTTTGCTTATGGTCTAAGAGGAGAGAGTGAAAGTTACTGTGAAAATCCAGGTGAGGGTAATGAAACATAGGTTGCTCCCCAGGAGTGAGGGGAGGGATTAGGGAGGGGAAAAGAATAGCGATGGGGTAAAAAGTGTTAGAAAACATGCTATGCTTCTTTTTTTTTTTTAAACACACAGGTGTAAACAGGCCCTTAAACCTAAGCATACTTCTCTACATTTAGGAAAATGCTATGCTTTGATGTGTTTTTTGTATTCATTTTTTTATTTTATTAAAACATGTTTGTTTATTTTTTATCAGGTTTCAGGAAATAATTTCAATTACAGAAAACACTTCTCTTTTTTGGTGTCCACTCCTTGGAGTTATGACATCCTGCCATTCTCTAATTTTCTTGGATGGGACAGTACAGGGTGATCCACTGGACCTTAAAATGTTTGAGTTTACATGTTGGGTAAATACTTTTATTTTTCAATTGTTGTCAGTTGTCTCTATCAGCAGATATAAATCTCTTGATACGCCGTGTAATTTCAAATTTTGCGCGTCGTATCTTTGTTTTGTATCCTCAAAACAAGATACGATGGCATCTCGGCTAGATCCGACAGGCCTACGTCTTAGTACGCCGTCTGATCTAAGCTGCAATTTTTCGGCGGCCGCTAGGTGGCGTTTCCGTCGAATTCCGCGTCGAGTATGCAAATTAGCTAGTTACGGCGATCCACGAACGTACGTCCGGCCGGCGCATTGTTTTTACGTCGTTTGCGTTCGGCTTTTTCCGGCGTATAGTTAAAGCTGCTCTTCTGAGGCGTACTCAATGTTAAGTATGGCCGTCGTTCCCGCGTCCAATTTTGAATTTTTTACATCGTTTGCGTAAGTCTTTTGCAAATAGGAATTTGCGTAGAATGACGTCACCGTCGTAAGCATTGGCTGGTCCCGGTTTAAATTTGAGCATGCGCACTGGGATACCCCCACAGACGGCGCATGCGCCGTTCAAAAAAACGTTGTTTACGTCGGGTCACAGCGTATTTACATAAAACACACCCCCATTATATTCATTTGAATTCCGCTCCCTTACGACGCCAGAGATACACTACACCGCCATAACTTACGGCGCAAATTCTTTGAGGATTCTAAATAAAATAAATAAGTTACGGCGGCGTAGTGTATCTTAGATACGCTGCGCCTGGCGCAGAGGTACGTGGATCTGCCCCGTGGTGTCTACCTCAGGGATCTTTAGTTTCCAGGGGCATTGGTCGTGTATGGTAAATACATAGTTACATTGGTTTGGTCAAAGCTGGACCAATGTAACTGTAAAGATGAACTTCAGGTATGGATATTTTTAAAGTAAATCTAAACTGAGGAACAAAAATGCAAGTTATAGCAACTTAACTGGTTCTTGGATGCAGTGGCTGCATTTGTTTACTTTTTTTAAGACCAAGAACATTTTATACAGAAAAAAAGTCCTTGTAACATCTTGTGCAATAAAATAAAATCTTAAAAAATTATATCACCTTTCCCACCTCTTTTCCTTGAACTGTAAGCTCTTCCTCCATAGAGATTGGGAGGAGGAAGGTCTTTGTAATTGAAATTCGGAGAGCAGCCTAGGGTGACAACGCTTCTCCATGCAGTGAGTGAATGAGGACAGGAAATTACCAGGTAAAATAGAAGGAAATATAGGCTAAAAAAGACAGCCAAAGCAGGTACCACATCTAAGAACTGATTAAGCAAAAATATATTACATTCTATATTTTAGATTTAGATAATTCGTTCTTTATTCTCATTCATTTGTCTTGTTCTAGTCATACATTGTAGACACAGATACACAAGGTGTACTCAGGGCCGATCCTAGGGTCACAGGTGCCTGGGTGCAGAAATATTTCTGGCGCCCCCACATGGGCGTCGTAATTTTACCAACTCCTCCCCTTTACAAATGTTTCTATGGCAATGACTCAACCACAGAGATGCTCCCCCACAAAGTCTTCATTAATCTGGGATCCTTATATGATCTCTTAACAATAAACAAAATACAGGAAGAGAAGCAGAGTACTTTATTGGGACCTGGAGGGCTTCTGTTAGAGAGTCTGTTAGATGTTCGGCGCCCCCACCTCTGCAGGCGCCTGGGTGCAATGCACCCTGTGCACCCTGCCTAGGATCGGCCCTGGGTGTACTGGCCACACTGAGCCAGTTTGGATACAAGTTCATTATCCTACATGTATGTTTTATGATGTGGGTGGAAACTTATTTAATATCAATACATAAGCATCTATTTTTTTCCTCAGGAGATTGATGCATCAAGTAATCAATATGAAGAGTCCATGGAAACTATGATTGTGAAACCAGGTCCTGAAGCAAAAAAGGTAAAAAATATAGCAGCCAGGCATTTATAAATAGAATATCTTTCACAATCGTTGGTGTTTCTGCAACACTTTTTGCATTACTAATGTTGAAGTTAGATTCTAAAAGTCAAAGGAAGGCATCTGGGTAAGACATGATATATGTGCATTTTTTGACCAGGAGCTTAACTGTAATTAACGTACATACCTACTTTCATTTAATAAATATTATAAAAATATTAATACAAATAATTAAAAAATATAGATCTTCTACATTTTGCAAATGGCCTTTATGTTCTTGTTCCAGGTTGACATTGAAGGAATTGTTATTCTGCAGCAGTTTCCTTTCTCTTCAGGTCTGCAGCGCATGTCAGTGATTACCCAAGTCCTTAATGGAGATGAATATACCGTCTACATGAAAGGAGCACCAGAGATGGTGGCCTCATTCTGCAAGCCAGGCACAGGTGACTTAAAGTAGAATTATAGGAAAATTTGTTTTTAATTTAGGATAAGGGAGGGATTTAACCCCTGTCAGGTTTTTTTTTTGCCATCTGTGTCACATCGAAGAGACTTGCCTTCACTTCCTGTCCCATAACCCAAACAGGAAGTAAGAGGAAATCCCTGCAAATTAAGTTAATCAATTGGGGACCTCAATGTTACCAGAATTAGTGTCCCTATTGGAATATTTCCACTTTATTGTTCTGGAGATAACGCAAAATTTGGGATTTTCTTTTACTTTCACTTTTGATGGCATAAACCTGACAATTGTTTTTTTAATCCCTCTTAACTCTCTCCAAAATAGAAAAACAATGCCTTTAGTTATACTTTAATTTATTGTAGGCTAAAGCAGTGCTGGTACAAGGTCCTCTAGCACTCAAGGTGAAAATTCTTCCCACCCATCCCACTGATAATACAGTACATGCTACCTTGTGCTTGCCAGCAACCCCCCCCCCCCCCCCAGCCCCACTTTGTTCTACATGGACAGGAAGAATAATTAAAAAACACAAGTAAACATAAAAAAAAAAAAATGTAAGACATAAATCGCACAACCAGGATTGGGTTCATATAGACAAAATCAATACTATACCTCCACTACCAGAAACATATCTGCACAAACACAATACCATGGACATAATAGCTATAAATATGCTACATTTAGCAGCAATGTCAGCAGTGACATCCTGCTACAGTATAAAAAAGAGCCAAACCATTAAGATTTGATTCTTGTTAAATAAAATGTTCACCTGATGCAGAAGAAGCAAACAAGTGCTTAGCAGACAGAGTGCAGCTGCCTTTGCTCTAAACTCCGGACTCTAAAGTGCTTCCAGATGTCATCGGCTGCAAATACAGATTTTAAGTTTGTGGTGGGCAGGCATGTGATGTTCACCCTTTCAGCCTTGCCCTATGCAGAAATTTGCCAGGTCGCGGGACAAAAATCTAAGGACATATTATACCTGACATGTAACAGACCACAAATTTAAAAAACGTAATTTTTGTTTAAGCAAAATCTAAAAAACACTGAGGGGTAGATTCAGAAAGAATTTCAGTCGGCGTATCTATTGATACGCCGCGTAAATTCTAATCTGTGCCGGCGTATCTTTTTTTTCTGTATTCAGAAAACAGGATACGCCGGAATTTGGCTAAGATCCGATTGGCGTCTTACGCCGTCGTATCTTAGTTGCATATTTACGCTGGCCGCTAGGTGGCGCTTTCGTCGATTTACGCAAGGAATATGTATATTAGGTAGATACGCCGATTCAGAAACGTACGTCCGCCCGGCGCATTGTTTTCATAAAGCAGGGGTAAGTCATGTTAAGTATGGACATCGGGAACGATCCGAACAGCGTCGTATTTTACGTTGTACTTAAGTTACATTCACGTTGAAAGCATTGACAGTTTGCGGCGTAATTTGGAACATGCGCACTTGGAAACGTTCACGAACGACGCATGCGCCGTTCGTAAAAAACTTCAAATACGTGGGGTCACAATAAATTTCAATAAAACACGCCCACATCATCCACATTTGATTAAGGCGGGCTTACGCCGGACCACATACGTTACGCCGCCGTAACTTAGGGCGCAAGTTCTTTATGAATACGGAACTTTCGCCCTAAGTTACAGCGGCGTAACGTATCTGAGATACGTTACGCCGGCAGATAGATACACAATTGTATCTGAATCCGGGCCTGAGTGTTTTATCACATATCATAAAACATATCCAAGTATCCTGTCATAATGTCACTGCCACAGAAGGTCTACGCATTTTGCTGATGTTCCGCTTCATCAGGGGAGGTTACTTTGGTATAAAAGGTCATACACAAATTTATTCTACTGAGAAGCAAACGAAAGCAAAAAAACAAATACAAATAATGATAAAAGATTTCACCACAAGGGAGTATAATAAATGTAGCGCTATCCCCTCAGGAGCCGCTGGTTGATTTGGGATCGGCGTATTAAGTTACCTCTAATCGTTGTCTAGGGTGATAGTAGTGAGTAGAGCAGTAAACGAATGTCCAATCAGCGAAATAGGTTTTCTAAATGCTTTATTTCTCGGCCCAACACGACCAACATCAACATGAGGTAGGAAAGGAAAGGTTGATGAAGTAAAGAACTTTGCGGTATCAGGCTTGGATGAAGAAGAAAGCAATCCTGCTTTCAGAAATAGTAGTACAGTTCGTCGCCACTCCAGCCAGAGTGGGTGAAGTGCCCTAGGGCTCTAGAAAAAAAAGTTTTCTTCAACTTCATCATTAAAACAGCCTTGCCTACACACGATCGTTAAAAAAAAATGCTCTAGAGAAGCGCAGTGATGTACAACACGTACAACGGCACTATAAAGGGGAAGTTCCATTCGGATGTCCCCACCCTTTGGGCTGCTTTAGCTGATTTTGTGTGAGTAAAAGACGGTTCGCGCTTTTCTGTCTGTTACAGCGTGATGAATGTGCTTACTTCATTACGAACGCTAGTTTTACCAGAACGAGCGCTCCCGTCTCATAACTTGCTTCTGAGCATGCGCAGGTTTTTCACGTCGTTAAAGCCCACATGCGATAATTTTTTACAGCCCGAAAAACGACAACGTTTAAAATGTCGTGAAGAAAAAGAGCACGTTTGAAAAAATATTTGCCCGTATTTCAGAACCCGAAAAATGCTCTGAAGCCCACACACGATCGTTTTAAATGACATTTTTTAAAAACTTCCTTTTTTACATCCCGAAAAATGATCGTGTGTACGCAGCATAACAAACACAGCCACCAAGACATCAGTAAGGGATAACAACAGATACAGCTCGTTCGTTTTGCGCAGAGTGGCCCCGATCCACGTCTTCTGGGGTCCCTCAGCAGCTGTCTCTGGTCCTCCCCTCAAGTACTGACCACAGTCATGCGAGAGAGCTTGCATGGTGGTGAGTAATTGCGGGTGCGCTCCCATGATACAGCGAGCGGCCATAGCCGCTTACTGTATCACTCGGCCCCGCCCTTCGGCACGCCGCGTCACTGGATGTGATTGACAGCAGCTCCAGCCAATGGCTGCGCTGCTCTCAATTCATCCGCTCTAGCCAATCAGCGGTCAGGCTGAGCGGCGAAGAGGATCTCGGGACTGAGCGCGGAACTTTCGAGGCGTCAGGTAAGTATAACAGGGGCTCAGGGGGGGGGCCGCAGCATCAGATGTTTTTTCACCCTAATGCATACCTCCCAACATTTTGAGATAGGAATGAGGGACACCTACTATCAAACATATGTATATTGGACACGCCCCCTTAAAGGAGAATTGACAAAAAAAAGGTTAAATAAAGCCACAAGCGCTTTTTTTAACCACCACTATTCCTTCATATTGGCTTTTAAAATTTACAAATGCAGCAATTTAGAAATTGGATAAAAAGGTCTGGCACTGGGAAACACTTTTTGAAAGATATAAAGTTTATTTTATATACATATATAGACCAGACCAAAATGAGGGACAAATGAGGAGGAATGAGGGACAGAGGGACATTGTTCCAAATCAGGGACAGTCCCTCGAAATCAGGTTAATTTGGGAGCTATGTTAAAGTGGAGTTCCACCCATAAATATAACATTACATCAGTAGTTTTAAAAAAGTCATTAGTCCTTTACGAATTTTTTTTTTTTTTTTTAGATGCCTTCAAAGTGTTGTTGCTAGGCAGAATAGTTAATCTTCCCACTTCCTGCACCTAGGTGCTTAATGCTTCCTAACCTACACCGCACAGACTCCTGGGAATGTAGTGGGTGTAACTTTCCAGAAGTCTGTGCACTCCCCAGTCTCAAAGAATCATGTGACTTGGACAGCACAGGTGCTGAAACCTGATCTGACACTGCTTGTGCAGCACTGAGCATGTGCGAGATTTGAAAGGCTGAAATCCAGGAAGTCATACAGTCTGGCTTCATGATGCACACACTTAAGATGGCCCCAGTCAATTTCTATTTTATAAAGTGTCTAAATGCTGTAACAACCTAACAAAACGGACCTTAGTTTACAGACTAACTTTACTAGAATACATTAAGCTTGTGTATTACAGGGGTATTTATATTTAAAAAGTGAAATTGTGGCCGGAACTCCGCTTTAATGCATAGATTGCATTAAGGTGAAAAACATTTTTACTTTACAACTCCTTTTAATCTATGGACCCCTATTGAAAAAGTCTAAAGAAACAGAAGAAACAAATAATTAAAAAAAATATGACATCCTCAAAAAGCAAAATGTTCATCCAACTGCCAAAAAAAGGCCTGGGTCAAAAATACAACCTAGTCCATTCTCCGAATTGGATATACAAATAGTGTTTTTTTCCCTCATTATAAATAACATCCTGAGCCTCCCAGGGGCCACCTCTAATTACACCAAGCAGCAGGAAACCACCTGTCACAAAGACAGGCAGTGATGGTTCTACCAATACAGAGGTGGCATCCCTTCCCCAGAAGAACTGGCAATTCTTGAGCCGTTTACCTGCATCCTCCCATCACAGAAACATTGGAATAGCGTAAATGTCTGATGTTGCAAGAGTTATTGGCCCTCATAAGTGACTCTTCATATTCCTTATTAGTTCTGATGGTAAGCAAGAGCTACTTTCCCTTGTCCCATGGACAGTGTGATGTAGAGCTACAGAACAAAAAATCTCTAATCCAGTCTTTGGTTTAAGGCAAAGTCTAAAGTCTTGCAGCCCTCCTCAGAATAATGGGTGTTCGTATAGCTAAAAAGAAAAAGAAAAGAAGGAGGGTGCACCAACCAGAGCCTAGGCTCTGAAGAAAGGGGTGCGCCGTTCGGGGTACCGTCCGATCCTCTTGTCATCGAGCCCTGCTTACAGGTGCCAAGAGATCCAGCTTAATTGTCAGAAAAGCCTTTACCTAAACTTGTTTGTGAGTAGGACTATTGCTTTTAATCTACTTCTAATAAAACTTTTATATTGGTAATGCACTAGGTTGGTGCGCCCTCCTTCTTTTCTTTTTCTGGTGTAGAGTTACCCCACCCAATCAAAAGGTCTGAGGGTCAGGGGGTTGTAGTATAGCGTATTTGGCGGTGTATAAGGCGACCGGGTGTATAAGACCCCCTAATTTTAAAAAAAATTAAGTTTTTTTGCCTGTACTGACCATATAAGACTACCCCCTCTCCGAGGCTTCCGAGGCTTCATATTTCTTCCTTTTGGAGCCATATTCTTCTTCATTCTTGCTGGAGCTGGAGCCATATTCTTCTTCCTTCTTGCTGAAGTTGGAGCCAATAACGGCGACCAATGTATTTTATTAATGAATACAAAGCCTACTTGGATTGGCAGAGGCTGTAACATCATCAGCCCACGCCTCTCTGACTCTCAAAGCCAATCTGAGCAGGCTACTGTATGTAGCGCACATCCAGCAGGCATCCGAGCAGCTGACACGGCGTATAAGACGACCCCTGCTTTTTGGCCAGTTTTTTAAAGTGTAAAAGGTAGTCTTATACGCCAGCAAATACAGTACATATTTATATATAATGCACTGGCTTATCTCCGAGGTTACAGTCCTTTTTAGTTCAGGTTTTTGCATAGCTCATACACTAGGTAGGACAATACCAACAAGCTCTCAACAAAATGTAATGTACATGCTCACAGCCTCCCTTGCCTAGAGTTTTTACAGCTTGCGGGACCACAGTCTCAGCACCAGTAGATTGAGAGTGACTGTCGCATCACTGAGGCAATGTAAGTGACCGTTAAACCATTTACACATACATGGAAACCACCACCACATCTTCTAATGGAAACAGTACAGTACCCATGGGAGATGATGGCACAATCCAAATTATCCACATAATGACTTTTCTCTTACCACCTATAGTATAATGAAAATGCATTGATATGTCAAATTATCCTCTCCATAAACGTAGCACATCCAGAAAGGTTAATTTAATACATTATTCACAACAATTTTAGTATTACATAATGTTGGTTATCAATTAAAAAGCTAATAGGATTTTAATTTTTTATTAAACAGTTCCCATCAACTTCACTGATGAGCTGGAGCTTTACACAAAGCAGGGATTTCGAGTTCTAGGAATGGCATACAAACGTCTTGAAAAAAATGAAAATCTGAGAGTCAAAGATTTAAAGCGGTAAGGGTCCAAAATGATCATATGCCTGACAGTTTATGTGTTTGTTTCATGGAACTGGAACACCTCTACTGTATAATGTATCAAATGTATCTCTTGATCAACTTGAGCTAGCTTATCTCTTTCTGCAAAAAAAATAGGGGAAGAGTTAGAACTTTTGTCAGGGTTTTATTTCTGTGTCCCAACTGGAAAACAAATGCCCCACACTTCCTGTCCAATGGCAACAGAAGAAAGTGTGAGAAAGTATCCCCATAAAGTGTAGGAATCTCACCTTTGACAGAAGTCACTAAAACAAATGTTGAGAGCTATATTCTAGTCTTATCATTTGACATCATGTAACCAGAGGCAGATAGGCCACTAGTATTCCTAGTAGGGGGGTCGGCAAGGGCAGCCCCATATCTCTGCCAGTACAGGTTTCCCTTTAAATAAATTGTAAATACTGTATATTGGCACTTTTGCTGGTGTTGGCTGAAATTTATTGAACTTATTTCAAGATTATATTAACTATTATATGTTTTGCTGTAAGGGATGAAGTGGAATCTGACTTATCCTTCCTTGGACTTCTAGTGATGGAAAATCGCCTTAAACTGGAAACTGGGCCAGTATTACGAGAGTTATCTAATTCTGCTGTCAGGACTGTTATGATAACAGGTACAATTAAATAATTCATATTTTCATGGTACGATTTTTTTAAAGGGCGGTATTTGACATTAGTGCTCTTGCTGCGTGTGTAGTATCACTGATAGTAGATAGGGAATCCTAATTATTTTATATATTAAGGCACCAACCACATTGCTTTGCTACATTGAAGGGATAGAAACAAGTGTGCAATGCAATACTTTTTAAATATCCTAGAAGAATTGTAACACAATACTAGGAGTGTATGTTGCATATACTGTATTTGCAACTAAAAGACCATTTAACCCCTTCCCACTGCTGCCTCTCAGCTCTTTAAGAACTTCTAGATGCAGAAAGGTGGAGGAGAGCATTCAGGTCATGTGACTGCTGTGATTGCCTTTCACAGTGGTCACATGATTGGAAAGCTCCCGTTTGCAATGTATGCATAGGTATGCAATGTGTGCGCAGGGCAAGCTCTCTCAGCACATTTTTGTGTTTACTCAGGGCCATCTATATACGGCCTCTTGACGTTAAAGCTTACCCATCGAAAGGCTGCATATATGCGAGCGGCCAGCTAGATGAGGTGAAACCTAAAATAAAAGCTGACAATTGGGGCCTTAAAAGCACACATGGTTGATTTTCAACTGCTTTGATAATTTCTTTAGAATACACACCCACCTTGCCTTAGTAAACCTTCTTATTGTCAAATGTCAATTGATCAAATAAACTGAAACTATGCCTTAAAGAGATACTAAACACAGACCATTTAATATACATGATCCCTTCTGTTTACATATATGGGATTCCTCTTTACATACTGTATATGGATGATGCTACTGTGTTCATAGCCAATATACATAAATCACAAGACTTTCTCCAGCGAGTTCTGTTCTTCAGGGAAACGTTGGCGGTAGGAGCTTCTATTGAGTTAACAAATGTACACTGTAATGATATCTGGGGAGGTTCTGACAGTCACAACCTGCTCCACAGCCACCCCCCTCCCCCATTCAGCATGTGTATATTGTGTTTATGTACTTAGAATTACAGGAAGGTAAGGCCTCCATCAATCAAGATGTTTTATGCTGCACCCATAGTGTAGAGCCGTTTAGTGGGCGTGGAGGAGGAGGGATTGGGCTGTCATTTATCTCGGTCTATACAACCACATATGTAAGCATTTGTAATATTTTATAAAGTTGTATAATTTTGAAAATAGTCTTTTAGCACTGGCCAGGTTGCCTGAACCTTCTAGAGGTCATTACACTGTACCATTTAATTACACCTAATTGCACTAATCTATATAACATTACAATGTCTGTCGTCTAGGAGACAATCTTCAGACAGCTGTGACTGTTGCTAGAAACTCAGGGATGATAAGTACCGCCAGTAATGTGATTCTGGTTGATGCCCAAGAGCCCACTGACACTAGAATGGCCTCCATCACGTGGACTCTATTATCTGGACTGAAGGCAAAGAATTTAGATGATGTGGTAAGTATCATTGCTATAGTGCTACTTTGGCCTACATTGCTTGTTCATGCCATGAAAAAAATTAGTGTTGATAACTATTTAAAAAAAAAAAAAACTTCCTGTTTCAAGCTCACCATTTTTCTGTTTTTAAATCTCTATAAACCACTTACGGTACGTTCACGCATGCAGTGTCAATTTCTTGGGAGAAGGTGACATTTTTATAGTTAAAACTTCAGCACAACTAGATTAATGTACAGTATGAATGAGGCAGTCAAATTATTACAGAATGATTTTGATATAATTTTGCAGCATTTTGAATGTGTACTAATTATGCCCCTACTGTGCACACCACCCTGTGGGTATGTCACCTGACATGCACTGTCCAGTAGATGAGCATGTTCAGTAATAATAGTCATTCAAGTGTTTGAACCTACCCAATACAACATAGGGGAGCTCTTATAATACCAGTAAATAACTTGAAGTCAGGAATAAAATGTATTCTAGAACACAAAGCAAGTACACTATTACCAAAAGTATTGGGACACCTGCCTTTACACGCACGTGAACTTTAATGGCGTCCGTAGGGTTCAATATTGAGTTGCCCCACCCTTTGCAGCTATAACAGCTTCAACTCTTCTGAGAAGGCTGTCCACAATGTTTAGGAGTGTGTCTATGGGAATGTTTGACCATTCTTCCAGAAGCGCATTTGTGAGGCCAGGCACTAATGTGAATGAGAAGACCTGCCTTTGCAGTCTCTGCTCTAATTCATCTTTTTATCGGGTTGAGGTCAGGACTCTTTGCAGGCCAGTCAAGTTCATCCACCCCAAACTTGCTCATCCCAATGGTCTTTGCTTTGTGCACTGGTGCACTGTCATGTTGGAACAGGAAGGGGCCATTCCCAAACTGTTCCCACAAAGTTGGAAGCATGAAATGGTCCAAAATGTCTTTGTATGCTGATGCCTGAAGAGTTCCCTTCACTGGCACTAAGGGGCCAATCCCAACCCCACACCATAATTTCCCCATCCATCAAATTATTTAGACCAGTGCACAAAGCAAGGTCAAAAAGACATGGATGAGTGAGTTTGGGGAGTAAATTGGAGAAACTTGACTGGCCTGCACAACCTGACAGAGTTCGGACCTCAACCTGATAGAACACCTTTGAGATGAATTTGAGCAGAGCAGGTCTTCTCCTCCACATCAGTGCCTGACCTCACAAATGAGCTTCTGAAAGAATGGTCAAACATTCCCATAGACACACTCCTAAACCTTCAGCCTTCCCAGAAGAAAAAAGGGTGACCTAACTCAATATTGAACCCTATTGACTAAGACTGGGATGCCATTAAAGTTCATGTTCGTGTAAAGGTAGGCGTTCCAAAGCTTTTGGTAATATAGTGTACTGTATGTGTCACGTACCTGGTACAGAGCAGAGCCTGACGTGCAGGGAGCGGCTACTCTTGCTCCTCTGACTCTGGAACCCCTGGTAGAGTAGACGGGGAGCGCTGGAGTTCAGAGTCGCACAAACGCCTGGTAGAGATGCTGTGCAGGAACTGCGGTGGTCTCCTGTAGACTCCAAGGAGATGCCGGTGATGCTGGAACAGCAGGACAGCAGACAACTGGAGCTTGGTGCAGGTAGCCAGAATCAGTCAGCAGGAGGGAGGTGTACTGTAGTGCTGGTACAGGCAGGGTCAGGCAGGCCGGGTCAGACACAGGCGGACGGATCAGGTACAGATGAGAGGCAGCAGCAGAGTCGTAGTTCAAGCCGGATAAGTAACAGGCGGGTAGCAAACAGTTAGATGGAGGAGGCAAGAGCAGAGTCAGACAAGCCGGAGGTCAGGGCAGGCGGAGATCAGAAGGGTCAGAGACAAGCCGCGTTCACAGGAACGGAAGTCAATCAGGTATCAGGTAGGTAAACAGGAACGCTGAAGACTGAGCAGCAAGAGGCTATGGGATGAGCCCCATTAAATAGCCTGAACTGGTGCCAAAATGGTGTTAGCAAGTGCCCGCGCGCCGTTGCCGCGATTGCCCATGCGCGCCGATGTGCCGCGAACGCGCGCTCCCGTGCGTGCTGGTGCGCTATTGTGCGTGCCACTGCGCCGTTGGCGCCACCTAGTGGCCTACCACGTCTATGACAGTATGTCTTGGTGCCTGCCTGACAGTTCTGTTTTCCAACGTGGTATTCCTAATGCCTAGAATTTCTAGGTGCTGTCATAAATACCTACCCTATTAGCCTCTATTAGCCAGTTAGGCTTCTTCATAACTGTGAACGCCCAGTTGTGTGACATAGGAAGTAGGGAGAGGGCTTAGCAGGCATCGGAGGCACTCCGCTATACAATTATCCTGATGTACAGGCACCTAGATGTGACTACTATGTGCTGCCAGCACTAGATTAGATGTTCTTTTCCTCAGTTTGCCTTTTTTAATAATAATAAGTTTACCTTGCGGCCACCCAAATCTTCACCCTGCATATTGATATTACAAACTCTATATGTTAAAATCTTATTTGTGCTATTGTCATGTGCTGAGCCACACTTTTGTTTTTACATACATGTAATGCTTCTCAACCGCACAGTCACTGGGATGTACCAGTTATAAACTGTATTTCCAGAATGTGTTAGGACGGCACATTACTTTCTATGGAAGATTCTGGCATATGCATTTGTTCCAGGTTCTCACAACTACTTTTTGTAAAATTATTCATCCTGCTCATCATGTTAAAACTTGTCATTAAACATATACAGTATAATGTATATTCAATGGCGTAAATACTTTTATTTGATTGTTTTACTGCATTCATCTGCTGTGTTTGACTTTATTATCAGAATATTTATGGCTAAAATGTGCTAACTATGACATGTTTCATACATATCTTATATTTCATCTTGGAATTGCAGAATATTTTTATTGACATACAAGATAAAAACAAGTCAGACAGTGAAAACCTGCCTTATTATTTCGCTATGACGGGAAGCTCTTTTCAAGTTATATTACAGCACTTTAGCAATTTATTACAAAAGGTAATTGCATACGATTATTTTCAATAGAATGCATACAATGTATGTTTAAAAATAATGGCACTTTGAGTGTTTCAACAAAAATATTAGTATAAGATTATATATGTATTTGACATATTTTATGCATGTTATTTACCTGTAACAGCCTCTGTTGTGTAGATCACCAAAAGCTCTGAGATTGCGGCTCACGCTGCCATCTTGGATGTGATGCTAGCAGCCCCAACAGATTCAAAGTTGCCACTTAGGTAACTGGGCAGCACAAACAGTAATAAAACTCTCCCAGATCAAGAAAGGGCTATGTCATGCAAATAGGAAGAGGGTTGTAATAGGAAATTTACGACTCCAATTTACTTGTGCTTATATCTATCTGGTTCAGACAAAACGTCTCATGCCTTTGGATGACAGTAGATAAGGTCAGTCAGCTGTTGTGAGGAAGAACAATAAATCGTATAGGTTTAAAAACCTGTCCTGGTTAATATTGTCCCCTTTTTTAGTAAACTGGTACTGGTCTTCTCCACTGCTGCATTTAGCAACTCTTTCTGTCCTCTCCATTGACATGCACTTGTTAGGTCTGCAGAGCCAGCCTTCTAATTGTATGGACTGCTGTGCAGCATGAAATGAATAGGGATAAGCCAGTGGGTTGGGATGAGTTTGGGACTCCCAAACATTTGTCGGAAATTGGAAATCATATATCAGGGGTGCTCAAACTTTTTAAACAGGGGGTCAGTTCACGGTCCCTCAGACTGTTGGGGGGCCGGACTATAGTTTAAAAAAAATATGAACCTATGCACACATCTTATTTGAAGTACAAAAAACAGGAAAAAACAATACAATATTTAAAATAAAGAACAATTTTAATCAACATAAACTTATTAGTATTTTACAGACTCCCCTCATCACAGACCCCCCCCTCATCACGGAAACCCCCCATCACTGATTCCTCTCCATTACAGATCCCCCCATTAAAGATTCCCTCTGTATTAGGTCCCCCCATCACAAAGCCCCCCAACACAAACTTCTCTCCATTACAAAGCCCCAAATAGCAGACCCCCCATCACACAGACCCCCAACACAAAGGGAGGGGAGAGGATAGGACAGAGAAGGAGCAGTCAGGTGGAGGGTAGGACAGAGTGGGAGCAGCCAGTTGGAGGGGAGGACAGTGTGGATGCAGCCAGGTGGAGGGGAGGACAGTGTGGATGCAGCCAGGTGGAGGGGAGGACAGGGTGGATGCAGCCAGGTAGAGGGGAGGACAGGGTGGATGCAGCCAGATGGAGGGGAGGACAGGGTGGATTCAGCCAGGTGGAGGGGAGGACAGGGTGGATTCAGCCAGGTGGAGGGGAGGACAGGGTGGACGCAGCCAGGTGGAGGGGAGGACAGGGTGGACGCAGCCAGGTGGAGGGGAGGACAGGGTGGACGCAGCCAGGTGGAGGGGAGGACAGGGTGGATGCAGCCAGGTGGAGGGGAGGACAGGGTGGATGCAGCCAGGTGGAGGGGAGGACAGGGTGGATGCAGCCAGGTGGAGGGGAGGACAGGGTGGATGCAGCCAGGTGGAGGGTAGAATAGAGATGGAGCAGCCAGGTGGAGGGTAGAACAGAGTGGGAGCAGCCAGGTGGAACGTAGATTAGAGTTGGAGCAGCCAGGTGGAAGGTAGAATAGAGTTGGAGCAGCCAGGTGGAGGGTAGAATAGAGTTGGAGCAGCCAGGTGGAGGGTAGAATAGAGTTGGAGCAGCCAGGTGGAGGGTAGAACAGAGTTGGAGCAGCCAGGTGGAGGGTAGAACAGAGTTGGAGCAGCCAGGTGGAGGGTAGAACAGAGTTGGAGCAGCCAGGTGGAGGGTAGAACAGAGTTGGAGCAGCCAGGTGGAGGGTAGAACAGAGTTGGAGCAGCCAGGTGGAGGGTAGAACAGAGTTGGAGCAGCCAGGTGGAGGGTAGAACAGAGTTGGAGCAGCCAGGTGGAGGGTAGAACAGAGTTGGAGCAGCCAGGTGGAGGGTAGAACAGAGTGGGAGCAGCCAGGTGGAGGGTAGAACAGAGTGGGAGCAGCCAGGTGGAGGGTAGAACAGAGTGGGAGCAGCCAGGTGGAGGGTAGAACAGAGTGGGAGCAGCCAGGTGGAGGGTAGAACAGAATGGGAGCAGCCAGATAGATGGGAGGTAAGTTCTTACCTTGGAGGGTAATAAAAGAATCACTGGCTTCCTCCACTCGACAGCCTCATGGCATTTCTTCTCCTCTCTTCCTATTCCCCCTCCCGCTCGGCATGTTGGGGGCTGAACTCCTCTCAGGGAATCATCATGGGGCCTGCTGGTATCCAGGACTACAATTCCCATAATGCTCTAGTTTCCCAGCTATTGGCTCTGAATGTAGCCAATAGGAGCAGGCATTGCCAGGTGAATGCTCTGCTCAAGGAGAGGGAGGGGTGGAATTCCCCCACAGCTGCGGCTCTGCCTGTGTCCATTCTCAGAGCCTGTCAGTTTCGTCGCCACTGCCCTGTCACTAGTTTCAGTCCACGGGCCGGAAAAAATTACACTGGCGTGCCGGATACGTAGTTTGAGGACCCCTGTCATATATAGAAGCAATATTGTTCTGTCATTTCTATGTATGAGAGCATCCCGCTGTCATTGGTGGCTTAGGAAGCAGCAGGAGCTTGCTGCGTCCCTTAGAAGCATTGACCTCACCGAGAATGCCCGGCCATGTAACCAAAGGAACAGGGACAGTGGTGACATTTATGCCCCTTCCCCTAAATCACTGATGACTGCTCAACAAACCCTAATTTTGGGCGGGTGTCATCTTGGGGCCTCATTATTAAAGGGGGCTTCCAGATTTCCATTGGTCCCCCTGTCCGCAGGCCCCCACAACCACTGGCTATGATTTTTGGAAGAGACTTTTGTCTTTCTCAACATGGTCTCCCCTCCCAAGTTCAGGAAGTGGCATGGCTCAGGAGGAGTGCTCGTCCCCCCCCCATCCTTTTCCTTGCCAGCCAGGCTCCATGTAAATCCCCCACATGACATAATAGACCCTTATTCCACCATTTTGGGGGACCTTTGGGGTCTGTGTGGTGGCTTATCTTTTAAAAAAAGAAACCAGGAGAGAAAGGTCATTTGCTGGCACTGTTAAACTCTAAAAAATTCTGCTCCCAGCCGCATGAAATAAAAACAAATATATTTTATTAATACATTGGTTGTGGGCATTGGTACATGCCCAGTGGCGGCTGGTGCTCAAAATTTTTTGGGGGGCGCAAAGGAAAAAAAAATGTGCAGTCTCACTGTGCCCAAACGCAGCCACTGTTACATGCCATCAAACGCAGCCACTGTTACATGCCATCAAACGCAGCCACTGTTACATGCCATCAAATGCAGCCACTGTGCCATCAATTTGCACCACTGTGCCATGCCATCAAATGCAGCCACTGTGCCATCAATTCGCACCACTGTGCCATCCATTGTCACCACTGTGCCATGCCATTAAACGCAGCCACTGTGCCATACATTGTCACCACTGTGCCATACATTGTCACCGCTGTGCCCTTTAATGGTCGCCGCTGTGCCAATTGTCCCCACTGTGCCCTGTAAATTGCTTTCTTCCCCCCCGTCCGGCACTTACCTTTACTGGTTTTAGGCATCCACGTCCCACGATGTCTTCTCCCACCCTCGATGACTGACAGGCGTCTCACTCAATCAGGTTACCGTTAGCCAGAACCGGCCAACCTGATTGGCTGAGACGCCTGTCATCTTATTCAGGGGGCGTACAGTCTGTGCGCTCCGAGAATAAGCTTCCGGGACCCGAGGGCTGTATTGGGAAAGCCTATCAGAGCTGTTGGCTTTTATAGATATTTCCGTACAGCCAACCAGCTGGCGTTATTCATTGAGCGCCGACCATCTGAATAACAGCGGCAGCGGCGAAAATAACATAGATTCGTGCAATGCATGAATCTATGTTATTTGACTCAGTGGCGGTGAGAGCCAGAGGGGGCGGCTCTCCAGCGCCCTCTATGGACGAGCCGCCACTGTACATGCCCCAAACATGTTTCTTTGGTGCATCACTGGACAGCTTTATCAAAGATGTCACTGGAGAAAAGAGTACCCTTTTTTCCCTAGCAAAAAAAATCAAAGCCTCCGGTTGGAAGACCTCCTGCCTCTGAAGTGAAGTTCATTTTATTTCTCCAGATTTCTTAACTCCAAACATAAGTACAGGACTCCATTTCATCACAAAGCCTGGACCCCCAAATGTTCCAAACTTGCAAGCAACTTCTCACAATGAGGGAACATTTCTACTGCTAGATATAGGGGAACCTCTGTTAGCCTTTCTTACCACCTAGACGGAAAGCCTTTTAGATGCAGCGCTAAAGAACATGGGATCCAGGAGATAAAATCTAGAATTTCAATCTCTACCGCCGCCCTCCATGTTGTCAAACCTGTGCATTGATATGCATGCTCAGGTGATGGGAGCTTGCATGTTTTCTTTATCGTACATCACGGGACACAGAGCGGCATTCATTACTATATGGGTTATATGGAGTACCTTCAGGTGTAGACACTGGCAATCTCAAACAGGAAATGCCCCTCCCTATATAACCCCCTCCCATAGGAGGAGTACCTCAGTTTTTCCGCCAGTGTCTTAGGTGTTAGTCATGGTTTAGCTTGCCTCCACATCCTTGGGATTAGGTGAGCTAACCGGTTCTGTCCAAAAAAGCCTCAGCGCTAAAGTGGTCAGTAACCGGACCCCAAACCCTTGGGGTATAGCCCATAATGCTTTTCTTTTTAGAGAGCTGGACCCTGGGCCCAGAACTTAGAAACCTTTGGGTGCCTAATGTTTCTGTTGCCAGAGTGCTATATGGGCCCAGGACAGTGGATCCTTCATAGGAACCCAGGGCCTGAAGGTCTAGACATCCCCACCGAGATGGGGGAAGATTGGGCCTCTTGCTTGGCAAAGTCCTGCGGCATGGAGCAGGTAAGTGAGGGGAAAAACTTGCGGAACTTGGTTCTTAGCAGGTTTTTTCTGGGGGGTCACAGGGGACATGCCTAAAGTTATGCACTGCATCTGGCAAACTAGTCACATATCATAAAGATAGGATGGCTCTATATGTATTATTCCCCATAAGATGTGACCTCCCTTGTAGTGTTGGAAAAGCATTGAGTGGGGCCTGTGATATAAAAGTATATGTGTGTGTCAGAGAGCTGTGCTTACCTGCAAGCCTCCAGGCGATGCTCCATTCAGTCTTCCTCCTCACGGCCTGCAAAGCAGGCAAAACGCCGACCTCCTCATGGTTGCAGGCTGCAGTTTGCTGGAGCAGAGAGGTCCCTTCCTCCCAACCCCACCCCCCCCCTGTCGGGAGGGGCATTTCCTGTTTGAGATTGCTGGGGGGGAAGGGCGGGTCAGTGGCTTAAGGAAGGGGCGGCCCTTCCTTGTTTGTTCCATATAGCTCATTCAATACTTTGGAACTGAGGAGGAAAGACCAGAACGGCAAGCACGGGGCGCCGAGGACACACAGTGGCCAGAAAGAATATTGCAGTCTTCAGAAAGACTGTTTTCAAGCCTAGGAATAGGCTGTTTCTTTTCCATCTCATAGTTTTTCTTGCAATACTACTCAGGGGGACAGAATGTTTTTTCTTTCCTAGATTTGAAAAAAAAAAAAAAAAAAAAAAAAAAAGGGTCATCTAGGGGAGAGGAAGCATTTTTTATCCCCCAAACAGGTGTTTGGGCATTTAACTATTTATAAGTCCCAGGTACCAATAAGTAGCAGGTGTACCTCGGTATTGTACCATGGCATCAAAAAACAAGGGTACAAGAGGTGGGGATTCCCCCAGAGAGTCTGAGGTCTCGGACAATGCTATGCCGCTGCTTTCCCCACAGGGAGCCTTGGGGCCATCGGGATCTGGGGCTGGAGCTGACGCGGGTCAGTCCAACCCTAAGATGGTCACGGAGGAGGTATTACTCACCTCTTTAAAAGAGATGCAGAAAAGCATGGGTAAAATGATAGCCGCAGCTATGCGGGGCAGTAAGCGGAATAGATCTCCGTCGCCCGAGCGCGGACCCTCAGAAGAGGAGGTCCTTTCCTCAGGGGAATTGGACGACCTCTTGGACAAGGACCAAGTAGGTTCAGGGATCGAAGATCCGGATACAGAGGAGTCTGGGGCAGTCTCCCTGAGGGAGAGCTGGTGGATTCAAGGATTGTCGGACTTGGTCCATAGGGCATTCAACTTGCCAGTACCAGATCTCCAGGTATCGACGGTTTCAGCTTTGGGCTCACTGAGGGCGCCTCAAAGCAATGCTGTGTTTCCGATCCATCCTCTATTAGAGGGAGTTTTGTTCCAAGATTGGAACAAGCCAGATAAGATCTTCTTACCACCTAAGAAGTTCTCTGTCCTATATCCTATGGAAGAAAATTTTTCCAAAAGATGGGCTACTCCTGCAGTGGACGCAGCCATCTCATGTGTTAACAAATCGTTAACATGCCCTGTAGAAAACATACAGGTGTTCAAGGATCCAGTTGATAAGCGCTTGGAAGCACTACTTAAGAACTCCTTCACTACTGCAGGGGCAGTAGTACAGCCAGCTGTGGCTGCGATTGGGGTCGCTCAAGCATTATCGGATCAATTTAAGCAGATGCTTAAACTTATTCCTGCCCAGCAGGCAGAAGAATTTTCGGATGTCCCTAAGGCCATATGTTTTACGGTAGACGCAATCAAGGATTCTATCCAGCAAGCGTCACGTTTATCGTTATCCCTTATCCATATGAGAAGACTCTTATGGTTAAAAAGCTGGGAGGCTGAGCCCCCATGCAAGAAGCTCCTGGTAGGGTTCCCCTTCCATGGAGGACGACTCTTCGGAGAAGACCTAGATAAATACATTCAGACCATTTCAAACGGCAAGAGTACTCTCTTGCCAACTAAGAAGAAGGTTCAGGGGCCTGCGTTTAAACGACAGTATTCCCCTGGGCAGGGGCCCTCTAATGCCAAGCAGTATCGACGGCCTCCTGCAAAAGCAAACTTCGGCTTCAACAGCAAATCACAAGGACAGGCTGTTAGAGGCAAAAGGCAGTGGTTTCGCAAACCAGCAAAACCAGCCCCCAAGCCAACCTTATGAAGGGGCGCCCCCACCCACGAAGGTGGGGGGAAGGCTGCGACTCTTTTCAGAGATTTGGGAAGCCAGCATTCCCGACGAGTGGGTACGGTCTTCCGTGGCCACAGGCTACAAATTAGATTTCCTAAGGTTTCCTCCTCCTCATTTCCAGGAGTCGAGGATTCCAAACGATCCGCCTCGGATTCCGGCCAGTCCTGGAACAGGGGCTGGGTTTCTACTCCAACCTATTCATCATCCCCAATGGAGATGTCAGGCCAATTTTGGACCTAAAGATGGTAAATGCATATCTAAAGATCCGCTCATTTCGGATGGAATCCGTGCGGTCAGCAGCTGCCACACTCCAGAAGGACGACTTCATGGCGTCCATAGACATAAAGGATGCCTACCTTCATGTTCCAATTTATCAGCCACATCAAAGATATCTACGCTTCATGGTGGCTTCGCGTCACTTCCAATTCGTGGCGCTTCCCTTCGGGTTGGCTACGGCCCCCCGGGTGTTCACGAAGGTCCTAGCTCCGATCCTAGCCAAGCTAAGGATCCAAGGGGTCACGATCCTAGCATACCTGGACGACCTCCTAGTCATAGACCACTCGTCTCCCGGCTTGGAGCGAGCAGTGGCCCTCACGGTCCAATACCTCGAGAGGTTCGGCTGGGTCCTAAATCGAGAAAAGTCAGCTTTCCAGCCCACAAGGCAGTTGGAATATCTCGGCATGAGATTAGACACAGAACAACAAGGAGTGTTCCTACCTCTGAGGAAGGTAAAAGCCATCAAGGAATTAATCCTACTGGTTCTAAGCAAGAAAGAACCGACTATTCGCCTATGTATGAGGTTACTAGGCAAGATGGTGGCCACGTTCGAGGCGGTACCATACGCCCAGAGCCACACTCGCATCCTACAGGCAGCCATCCTGTCAGCATGGAGCAGAAGGCCACAGGCCTTGGATATCCCGTTGCCGCTCTTATCAAGAGTCCGACAAGGTCTGTGTTGGTGGTTAGACCCTCAGAATCTACTGAAGGGGAAGTCTTTCAGCCCAGTGGCTTGGAAGATAGTGACCACAGACGCCAGCCTGACGGGCTGGGGAGCAATTTTGGATGGTTGCACTCGCCAAGGTACTTGGGCAAAGCCAGAGAAGCAGTTGCCCATCAACATCTTGGAGCTCAGAGCTGCTCGACTAGCCCTCAGGGCTTGGACGTCAAAATTGCAGGGGTTCCCGGTGAGAATTCAATCAGACAATGCCACGGCCGTGGCATACATAAATCACCAAGGGGGAACCAGGAGTCAAGCCGCTCAGAGAGAGGTGAGCTTGATTCTCCTATGGGCAGAGGCGCATGTGCCCTGCATATCGGCAATATTCATTCCAGGAGTGGACAACTTTCAGGCGGACTTCTTAAGCCGCCAGACTCTATGGCCGGGGGAATGGTCTCTGCATCCACAAGTCTTTCAAGCACTCTGCCAAAGATGGGGAGTGCCGGACGTGGATATCATGGCATCGAGACTCAACAAGAAACTAGACAGGTTCATATCCCGCTCAAGGGATCCGATGGCCTGCGGAACCGATGCGTTGGTTTGCCCTTGGCATCAGTTCAAACTTCTTTATGCGTTTCCCCCGCTCCAGTTACTACCCCGCCTGCTGCGCAGGATCCGGGTGGAACACATACCAGTCATCCTGGTAGCTCCAGCATGGCCCAGAAGGGCATGGTACTCACTCATCCTAAAGATGGTAGTGGGAGACCCTTGGACTCTTCCTCTACGGCCAGACCTGCTATCGCAAGGTCCGATCCTCCACCCTGCCTTACAGCATCTAAATTTGACGGCCTGGAAGCTGAATCCCTGATTCTCAGGGGTAGAGGTCTGTCTCAGAAAGTAGTCTCTACCCTAATCAGAGCCAGGAAACCGGTCTCTAGGGTGATTTATTACAGGGTCTGGAAGGCCTATGTAGGCTGGTGTGAGTCCAAGCGATGGCTTTTCTCGCAAAATTACCATCGATAGAGTATTAAGTTTTCTCCAGCTAGGAGTGGATAAAGGATTGGCATTAAGCACAATCAAAGGACAGATTTCTGCTCTGTCAGTGTGGTTTCAGCGGCCGCTGGCCACCCACTCGCTGGTTAAGACCTTCCTTCAAGGGGTCTTACGTATTAGACCTCCAGTTAAATCCCCGCTTTGTCCGTGGGATTTAAATCTTGTTCTGTCAAGTTTACAGAAACAACCGTTTGAGCCGTTGGCTGAAATTCCTTTGGTTCTACTGACAAGGAAGTTAGTATTTTTGGTTGCCATAGTTTCCGCAAGAAGAGTTTCGGAGCTAGCGGCCTTATCCTGTAAGGAACCATATCTTGTTTTTCATAAGGACAGGGTCGTTCTCCGCCCTCATCCTTCCTTCCTACCGAAGGTCATATCCAGTTTTCATTTGAACCAGGATTTGGTATTACCATCCTTCTTCCCTAAACCTACTTCCAGAAAGGAAGGGTTGCTGCATACCTTGGATATTGTCAGGGCCATGAAGGCCTATCTTAAAGCTACAAAGAAGATCCGGAAAACAGATGTGCTGTTCATTCTACCGGAGGGGCCCAAGAAGGGGCAGGCAGCTGCAAAGTCCACCATTTCTAGGTGGATTAAGCAATTAATCACTCAGGCCTACGGCTTGAAAGGGTTGCCTCCTCCAGTATCATTAAAGGCTCATTCTACTAGAGCCATGGGCGCCTCCTGGGCAGCACACCACCAGATCTCTATGGCTCAAGTTTGCAAGGCGGCAACCCGGTCTTCTGTCCACACGTTTACAAAATTCTACAAGTTGGACGTAAGAAGGAATACTGATACTGCCTTCGGGCAGGCAGTGCTGCAGGCTGCAGTTTGAGACCCTCGGATTCCGGGGGCTCCTCTTTTTTGAGTTAAATTTAAAATTTAAAATTATTTTTCTCAACTAAGTTGGATTTATTATGATTTGAGTATATCTCTAAATTAAATCCTTTTGTCTTGGAGATGTTCTCCCTCCCCTCATTGTAAGCATTGCTTTGGGACATCCCATATAGTAATGAATGCCGCTCTGTGTCCCGTGATGTACGATAAAGAAAAAGAGATTTTTAATACAGCTTACCTGTAAAATCTTTTTCTTGGAGTACATCACGGGACACAGAGCTCCCACCCCTCTTTTTTGAGGACCATTTTGGGAGGCATACTGCTTGCTACAAAACTGAGGTACTCCTCCTATGGGAGGGGGTTATATAGGGAGGGGCATTTCCTGTTTGAGATTGCCAGTGTCTACACCTGAAGGTACTCCATATAACCCATATAGTAATGAATGCCGCTCTGTGTCCCGTGATGTACTCCAAGAAAAAGATTTTACAGGTAAGCTGTATTAAAAATCTCTTTTTTGTGCATATTTGTAAAGCCCTAGAAAAAAAGGGTCATTGCTGACAACAATAGCCATCCAAATTAACTCTGAGAACAGAGAAGTAGGGGAGAATAGGGAAGTATAAGCTGATGCAAATATGTATGTTGGCATGCTATGTACTATATTTGTTATTATTGCATAAAGATCGTTTTGTGAACTATATTATAACATGGAGTCCTGTACACAGCATTCTGTGAGTCATGTAGATCTCAGCTGAAAATCTCTGCCAAAGTGTCTAATAAAAGTCTGAAATCCATTTCCTCAAAAAACCTGCTAGCAAGCATTTCTGTTTAGGCATTCATGGCTTTCTGGGTGTGATAAGAATATGTATGGATATTCTGTACATGCTAAATCATGCTGAGCTTGTCTACTGTTGTTTTACAGATACTGATAAATGGCACAATTTTTGCGCGTATGTCTCCAGGGCAAAAATCAAGTCTTGTTGAAGAATTTCAAAAACTTGGGTAGGTAGGAGTATACCTGCAATGTATGGTATATCATCTGCATTAACCCTTATGCAGTGTGGTTCATCTGTATGTTGGTATATAAGCAAAAGTGAGTTCATCTTTAAGGTTTTTACATTAAGGCTGGAAGTATTTCTCACATATATTAGTTTTTAACGATTTCCTGGATAATAAAACTGACATAATCTGCAGACTCAACATTTATGCATTGTGTTAGTGGGCTGTAGCAACAGGCGATTTCGAATTTGAGTGATCAGGCATGTTGGATTTTTTTTTGAAAAAACGCATTTCTAATTAATGATGGGAGAATAATGCGAGAAATATAATCGAAAAGGAAATGTGCATGAGCTGTGACCTGGAAAGTAAAGAAGATTCACAGCCACAAATATTATTTTCTGTATCAACATGATGTGAAATTGAAGGTTTGGTTGGTTGAATTTCAAAATCAATGGTGGTACCATCGGATCACAAAACACACGAATTTCAGATTTTGGAAAACAAATTTGTTTGGAATTTGACCATGTATGGCCTGCATTAACAATAGCATGCAATTTCAAATTCGCAGCTAACAAAGCTAACAAAATAAAAAATGACACATACTCAAGAGAAAAATCCATAATTGTTTATAAAACACTTGTTTGATTCATCCTAAATATGTAGTACAGTTTTGGTCACCAGTTAACAGGCTGTCCTACAATTAGAAAGAAGGGCAACAAACTTAAAAAAGGGGTTGGTAGAGCTCAGTTACTGTTTAAGGGTGTGATTGACAATGGATTTACATCGGGGGACACTTTTTTTTTTGTTTTTTTATAATAAAGGAATTGTCAAAACTGTGTGTGTGTGTGTGTGTGTGTGTGTGTGTGTGTTTTTTTCCACTTTTATGGTAAATGGGTAGGTGTACTATGTACCCCATATTCATTCACATTGGTAGGGATCAAGATCTGGGACATGGTGCTTTGGGGTGGGGGCAGAGCACCCCCTGCTCCAAAGCAGCCACCCCCCATGTTGAGGGCATGTGGCCTGGTATAGTTGGGGAGGGGGCACAAAATGCACTGTGCAGCACACAGTGCATTGCAGGTCATTGGGCAGGGCAAACACAATTTCACTTTTTAAATATAAATACCCCTGTAATACACAAGCTTAATGTATTCTAGTAAAGTTAGTCTGTAAACTAAGGTCCGTTTTGTTAGGTTGTTACAGCATTTAGACACTTTATAACATAGAAATTGACTGGGGCCATCTTAAGTGTGGGCATCATGAAGCCAGACTGTATGACTTCCTGGATTTCAGCCTTGCACATGCTCAGTGCTGCACAAGCAGTGTCAGATCAGATTTCAACACCTGTGCTGTCCAAGTCACATGATTCTTTGAGACTGGGTAGTGCACAGACTCCTGGAAAGTTACACCCACTACATTCCCAGGAGTCTGTGAGGTGTAGGTTAGGAAGCATTAAGCACCTAGGTGCAGGAAGTGGGAAGATTAACTATTCTGCCTAGCAACAACACTTTGAAGGCATCTAAAAAAAAAAAAAAAAATTCGTAAAGGACTAATGACATTTTTTTTAAATTACTGATGTAATGTTATATTTATGGGTGGAACTCCACTTTAACTATACATGGCCAGCAATACTGTGTTTGATATGAAATCTAATCGAATCCAATTGATATTTTTTTTTCTGCAGGTATTATGTCGGAATGTGCGGTGATGGTGCAAATGATTGTGGTGTAAGTACAAACTGCGCAGTTTCTTATATTTTTTTTATGAATAATATGAATAAAAAATGACATTATTGAGACTGGTATCTGGCGATTCATCTCCATGGTTATTATTTACAGGCTCTGAAGATGGCCCATGTTGGAATTTCATTGTCTGAGCAGGAAGCTTCTGTTGCTTCCCCATTCACATCAAAAACTCAGAATATTGAATGTGTTCCTCGGCTGTTAAAGTGAGTCTTCACAAAGCATTTTCCTAGTTTCACTTTGTTCATATGCTGAACTACCACTCTATTAAAAATATATTATACAATGAGTTACTCATCCTCTGTGAAGGTTGAACTATTTAGGGTTTAGATACACAAGTGCAAATAAGATTTGTTAAAGTGTACGGTAGTGATAGGAAGTTAACCTCTTTCTGCCCATGAAATACAGCAGCAAAGAGAAGGGGCTTTAATATCCATATGCTGCATGTATGCATCCATAGGGGCCTAGGTTTCTGTGCTGAGAGTCTGTCAAAGGCAGTTCCTTCTCTCTAGTAATGAATGGGAGCCCATGGGACCGGCTCCCAATCATGTGACCACTGTGATAGTTATACACAGTGGTCATGTGACCAGGCAGTCTTTCCAGCCCCCAGACACAAATTCACTGCTAAAGGGGCTTCCAGGGCTGTGTGGGAAGGGGTTAAGCTTGCTTTAAAATTCCAATTATGTGCATGGTATTAAAGTGATTGTAAAGTGTCCTTTTTTTTCTATAAAAATAACAAACATGGTATACTTACCTGCTCTGTGCAGTGGTTTTGCACAGAGCAGCCCCGTCCTTGGTCCCTCCCTCCTGTTTCGTGCCCCCACATGAGGGCACCTGATCCGAGCTGCAGCTCTGTGTATCCATTCAGACACGGAACTGTGGTTTGGTCTCTCTCCTGATTGGCTAACTGAGTTTGCGTGACAGTAGCGGGAACCAGTGGGGCCGCTTATGTGTCTCAGCCAATCAGGAGGGATCCTGGATGGCCGAGGCACTAATTTACATTGCTGGATAGAGATGGGCTCAGGTAAGTATTAGGGGGCAGAGGGGGGCTGCTACACACTTTTTATCTTAATGCATAGCATGCATTAAGCTAAAAAACCTTCTGCCTTTACAACCACTTTAAACAGCAAGCTCCCCAGCACATATCTGGATTTGGGAGGAAATTTCACATCGCTTTCCTGCATATTAGGAAATTACACCACAAGATCTTAAAATGCTAAACCCTAAATTAGTTTTTTCAGTATGTCTGGCATCATGCCTCGCCCTCGCTATTGACAATTTTTTGAAGCAACTATCTGTAAATCATTTGCAAAGTTTCTTACCTGCATTGAATGCACTTCCAATTGCTGGCTGACAATTCTAAGCCATTGCCTTGCAATTAACAGCAGCATTGTCATCCTGCCATGTTCACATCTTAAGCCCCATACACACTATCAGTTTTCCTGCAGGTTTTTGTCTTCAGGTTTACCAAAACTATGTAGTGCAAGGGCCTGCTTGATTGTATACAAATCGAAACTCTCATGCCACGTACACACGATCAGTCCATCCGATGAGAACGAACCGATGGACCGTTTTCATCGGTTAACCGATGAAGCTGACTGATGGTCCGCGCCTACACACCATCGGTTAAAAAAACGATCGTGTCAGAACGCGGCGACGTAAAACACAACGACATGCTGAAAAAAACGAAGTTCAATGCTTCCAAGCATGTGTCGACTTGATTCTGAGCATGCCTGGATTTTTAGCGGATGGTTGTGCCTACTAACGATCGTTTTTTTCCCATCGGTTAGGAATCCATCGGTTAAATTTAAAGTAAGTTGGCTTTTTTTAACCGATGGTTAATTAACGGATGGCGCCCACACACGATCGGTTTTGACCGATGAAAACGGTCCATCAGACCATTCTCATTGGTTTAACCGTGTGTACGCGGCATTAAGGTTTGACCTCATATTAGATGGTTTGGGTAAATCTGAAGACAAAAACGTGCAGGAAAACTGATAGTGTGTATGGGGCTTTAATTTTTCTGTTTGACTACCTATCAGGTCTATCAGATCAGATAGGTCAGATGAGACACTTTAAGGGAATGGCTTAGCATTGTCAACCTGCAATAGGAAGTGCTGTTATTGGCATGATCTGTAAGTCAAAAACGTTGCAATTGATTCACAATGGCCTAAGGTGATTGTAATGTGTGTGTGTGTGTGTGTGTGTGTGTGTGTGTGTGTGTATATATATATATATAATATATATATATATATATATATATATATATATATATATATATTACACACACACACACACACACACACACACACACACTCTTAAACATGTTATACTTGCATGCTCTGTGTCTGGGGTCCCCCACTGGTGCTCCTACTCTTCTCGGGGTGCCACCATAGGATGCCGCTTCTGATTGTGGCACACTTGCGTACTCGATCCTGAGCCACGCTACCTGCGTCTGTCAGACAATGCCGCCTGGTGCCAATTTTTGCTCCCTCATCACAGGATTTGACTGATGACAACGGAAGCCAGTGGCACCCACTGCTTCAGCCAAGCCTGTGAAAGTGAGAATAGCTGCTACAGATGGGCATAGTACTGGATTGCGTGAGGGCTCAGGTAAGTATACAGAGGGGTGAGGGGGAAATACAGGTACTGAAACATTTTTTACCTTAGTGCAGGGAATGCAATAGGGTTAAACATGTTTAGGCTTTAGAACCACTTTAAGATGGCAATGCATAATGCCAGACATACTGAAAATAGATTATTGGTTTAGAAAGAAAGAACCGCCGCTCCAAATGATGTACCTCAGTGATAAATAAAATAGTCCAAAATCCAGTGGGTGCAGGCAATACACAGAGCATAAATGGGAGGAAAGAAATTTTGGACAGTCGCACTCCAGTCACATTGATAACCAATGCTTAGTCATAGCTGCTATGACTAAGCATTGGTTATCAATGTGAAACTAGTTAGCTCTATTACCCCACTGTTTGCTGTTTTTTCTTGCTTTTGTAGTATTTTTTTACCAGAATAAAAGGCAACACCTTTTTACCTTTTATTGGAGTGCGGCTGTCCAAAATTTCTTTCCTCCCAGATTATTGGTTTACATACACTTTAACATTGATATGTTGGCCTACTCGGTTCATGACTGTCACAAAAAAATGACTGGTGCAATGCTAAAAACAATGGTAGTTCAGGCTTTGAGTGTGGAGAACTGTGCGAATAGTAATGAAACCGGAAAATCGTACATGTGTATCTGAGGTCTGTTGTTTGGTTGTTAAGGGTGTACACAAACTTAAAAACTCTTTAGACATATGAACATCCTTTTCCTAGACTGTCTTCTGGAGTATCACATCTTCACTCTTCCGACACAATACACCAGATCAAACATGGCCTATAAAACTACACTATCTAGTACTGTTTCCTTTTGGACAGAGTGGAAACTATCCCATTTTATGTTTCATCTTTGGTGCTCTGCTGGAATGCAGGCAACTCTTACTGATACCCTTTGTCTTTAAAGCCCCATACACATGACGAGAATATTGGACCAATGATCGCCTTTTTATTTTTTTGCATGCTAGTCTCATATCGAAAATAAAGAGGTTACTAAACTTTAAAAAATTCTCGTATGACAGAATACAACTTCAGAAGTAATGTAATGTATTGTATTTCATTTTTTTTTTAACATTCGTGGTCCCACTATTCTGTTTTTTTTTTACGGACGAAAACTGTACGGATTATATGAAAATTGTACGATCGGTAGCGTACGAGAACAATTTTCAAGTTTGTCCCTTTTGGATAATTTTGCATGAATTGTCGTAATCGGCTCTCGAAAGCTGTGTACTAACGATCAGATTCTCGTACGTTCGCTTTGAAAGCGGTATTTTTTATTTTATTTTCTCGTTGTATGTACTAGGCTTGATGTGATTTTAAATGGTAGCTGTTCACTTACAATCGCTTACCTCCTGTACATGTACTATGTCACAGATTTTATGTACTATTATCCTTGTATTCTATATTTCAGAGAAGGAAGAGCTGCTCTTATTACCTCTTTCTGCGTATTTAAGTACATGGCTCTTTACAGCATGATTCAATATATCGGTGTGCTGCTCCTATATTGGGTAAGATGAATAAATACTCTGCTGCCTGACAAATACATTTCACTAGTAAAGTGTATCTAAACCCAAGAAGATGTCATATATTGCAGCTTACCAGTCATTTTATATCCTGGCTGCATTATTACATTTTTTAAGGCCTTTTATGCCTTTAATTTTATTTGGTGATCCTGCCAGTAACACACTTCTGTCCTAGGGTGACAATGCTTACTCGCTGTACTGCATGTGTACAGGGCAATGTTGTCACCCTCAGCTACTCACTTCTCGCTTCTGACTTGGATTACAGAAAACGTCTCAGTCTCCACATCCAAATAAAGTAGGGGGGTGCGATCAATAGCTTACTGGACAAGGAAGAAAATAATAGATTTTTGTTAGGGTTTGCATACAGTTTAACTTTATCATTTGCAACTATAGCCTTAAAAAAAATTACTTTTATTTGTTAACAACATTATTTATTTATACCAGGGCCATAGAAGTTGATTGAGCCAAAACAGGGTAGATTTGTGTTTTAATGATCATAAAAGCAAGTGATATTTCAGATTTTAAAGAAATGGGGTCTAGACCTGGTAGAGGATGATAGTAAGCATCTTAGGTGATTGTTAGGCCTTGTACACACGACCGAACATGTCCGCTGAAACTGGTCCGCAGACCAGTTTCAGCGGACAGATCCAACCGTGTGTACAGCCTAGCAGACAGGTTTCCAGCAGACAAAAGTTTTAAAGCATGCTTTAAAACTTATCTGCTGGAAACCCGTCCGTCCGACATGTCCGCTTGTTAGTACGCTTAACCAGCGGACCGAAATCTCCCGCATGCGCCGAATGGATTCGACGCATGCGTGGAAGCATTTTACTTCCTGGTTTGCGGACGTGGCGGCGTCAATGTCACCGCCATGTAACCGCGCTGTCTGTCCGCGGGGATTTTGGTTTGATGGTGTGTACAACCATCAGACCAAAATCTCCGAGCGGACATGTCCGATAAAAACGGTCCGCGGACCGTTTTCATCGGACATGTTCGATCGTGTGTACAGGGCCTTAGAGGCTGATTATTGAACCTGCTGAAAAGTGTCCCTGTGAGTGGGCTTAATATCACTATTAAGAAGATTTTCTCTCATATCCAGTATTTGGTGAACGACCAAAAAAGGAAGTCGTGGGACACCTCTTCAATACGGACAACAGACGTTCTAACCCCCGGTGCCCATTTCAGAGTTTCAGAGTGATAGCATTCATTTTTAAAGACGCTATAATGACCGTGATCTAGCAGTCTCATGTCCCCAGTCTCTCTCTGGATATTGCAGAAACAATACGCCTGTAGTGTCTTCAGTCTTCAACCACTCCTGTTACCATCTACAGTTTCTGATCATCTCCTAGTATAGCTGAAGTCTCATATAGTGTATTGTCATATTATGTGAGACTCTTTGGCACTGTCAGAGCCCACAGTTGAGGCCCCCTTACACTTTGTAAGGTGACAAATGCTGTTCTAACCCATCCCCAAAATTTCAGAAACCCAAAAGAAGTTTAAAGCCAAAATTGGGCTTTAAAGTGGATGTAAACCTAATTAATGAAATTTGAGCTAGGCACATATATCTGCAGTGTTTTGTTATTTCTCTTCAAAGAGCTAAGTCCCATAACTCTCCCCTGACCCGTTCTACTGTTATCAGCCAGTTAACTCCTGACAGATTCTCACATATCTGATAAAATCAGCCTGAAATTTCTGTCTGGAAAGGTTGCTATAAAAAGATTAGCAGAAAGCTGACACTGTTACAAAACACCTTTGAGAGTCTCTGCCTATGATGAGAGGAGGTGTGTGTGCCTTTCCTCCAATCAGCAATTTTAGCTATCTTGGCTGTATGCCCAGACATCACACTGTTGAACAGGAAGAGAAAATGTGAAGACAGCAGATATGTATTTCGGGAGATTTATTTAATCTCTGTGTATCATCTGGGGCTGTTCACTTCACTGGGTGTATGGAGGGTTTACATCCACTTTAAGGAAATCTACAGTTGTGCTCATAAGTTTACATACCCTGGCAGAATTTATGATTTATTGGCCATTTTTCAGATAATATGAACGACGACACAAAAACATTTTTCACCATGGTTAGTGTTTGGCTGAAGCCATTTATTATCAATCAACTGTGTTTACTCTTTTTAAATCATAATGACAATATAAACTATCCAAATGACCCTGATCAAAAGTTAACATACCCTGGTGATTTTGGCCTGATAACATGCACACAAGTTGACACAAAGGGGTTTGAGTGGCTATTAAAGGTAACCATCCTCACCTGTGATCTGCTTTCTTGTATTTAGTGTGTGTGTGTATAAAATGTCAATGAGTTTCTGGACTCCTGACAGACCCTTGCATCTTTCATCCAGTGCTGCACTGACGTTTCTGGATTCTGAGTCATGGGGAAAAGCAAAAGAATTGTCAAAGGATCTGCGGGAAAAGGTAGTTGAACTGTATAAAACAGGAAATGGATGTAATAAGATATCCAAGGAATTGAGAATGCCAATCATCAGTGTTCAAACTCTAATTAAGAAGTGTAAAATGAGGGGTTCTGTTGAAACCAAACCACAGACAGGTAGACCAACTAAAATTTCAGCCACCACTGCAAGGAGAATTGCTCTAAGTGCAAAGAAAAACCCACAAATAACTTCATGTGAAATACAGGACTCTCTGAAAATGTGGTGTGGCTGTTTCAAGATGCACAATAAGGAGGCACTTGAAGAAAAGTATCCCACTTACAATACGCCAAACAGCACAGAGACAAGCCTCAAACATTCTGGCACAAAGTCATATGGAGTGATGAGATGAAAATTGAGCTTTTTGGCCACAACCATAAACACTACATTTGAAGAGGACAATAAGGTCTATGATGAAAGGTACACCATTCCTACTGTGAAACACAGAGGTGGATCGCTGATGTTTATGGAGTTAGTGAACTACAAAGGCACAGGAAATTTGGTCAAAATTGATGCAAAGATGAATGCAGTATGTTATCAAAAAATACTGGAGGAACATTTGCATTCATCAGCCAGGAAGCTGCGCCTGGGACGTACTTGGACATTCCAACATGACAATGATCCAAAACACAAAGCCAAGTCGACCTGTCATTGGCTACAGCAGAATAAAGCGAAGGTTCTGGAGTGGCCATCTCAGTCTCCTGACCTCAGTATCATTGAGCCACTCTGGGGAGATCTCAAACATGCAGTTCAGGCAAGACAGCCCAAGAATTTCCAGGAACTGGAGGCATTTTGCCAAGAGGAATGGGCAGCTTTACCATCTGAGAAGATAAAGAACTTCATCCACAAATACCACAAAAGACTTCAACCTGTCATTGATGTCATAGGGGGCAATACACGGTATTACGAACTGGGGTATGTAAACTTTCGATCAGGGTAATTTGGGTAGTTTCTATTGTCATTATGATTTTTAAAGTGTAAACACAGTTGATTGATAATTAGTTGTGCAGTTTATCTCAACACAAACCACAAGTTGTCAGATTATGCTTCAGACTTGATCTGCAACATCATCAATTGATAGTAACTAACAGTTAACAATACCTGTGTAGTATGACTGTCTACCTGGTTGAATATCCATTGAAAGAATTGTTTAGGTAGAACCCTCACACAGCAAAGTCGCTGGTAATTTTTTTAAATGGACTGATCAGATTCGAGTTAGTGTGACCGGCTGAATTAATGTGCTTCTAGTTAACTCAAACACATTAATTTGTTAACATTTAATTTTTTTTCTTTAGCAAAAAAACGCTTTTGCAAATTATCAATTCCTTTTCCAAGATCTGGCAATAACAACAGTGATCAGTGTGACAAGTAAGTGGCAGTTAATGCATCTCTTTCACCAGTTATCTGTGCAAAAACTCACGTTTGTTCTGTGATATTGTCCATTTTATTTGATAGTTAGCCCTTAAATGTTTTAGCAAAGAAAAGGTATTACAACCCATGGATAAAGGATGCTGCACACCCCTAATAATACTTGAAGAAAAGGAAATTTACCCCTAGGGGCTTTGTGTTGCAGCACGGTATAAATGATATACACGTTTAGTAAAAAAGTATAAATTTATTAGAATAAATATGATTATCAAAAAGAGACCCAAAATCAAGGGACTCAAGATATGAGCTTTGACAGAAAAAAAATCAATCAATCAAAGAAAAAAGATCAAACACAAAATGGTAACAAATGCAAATTAAACAGTACTGTTCAATTTGCATTTGTTACCATTTTGTGTTTGATAAGTTTGTGCTTCACTTTTTTTTTTTTTTAACAAATTTTGTATGCATTTATATGAGCGAGTATCAGTTTATATCACTTAAAATTAATCAACATGTGCTTTCTACAAAATAAACTGACCAAAAATGTACATTTATTTATTCAACACAGCTATACAATGCACATTGAAACATGAAGTTGGCAACCAAGGGGCCCACACTTTTCAGCTAAAACATTTTTCATTTATTTTTGGATAATGATGAGGGGGTGGAACCTGAGTCAGGTTCTCATTGCTGTCTTAATAGGACAATTATTTTTCATTTGTCCTGGTGAGAGCTGTCACCAGAACTGAAAGCTAAGGAAAATCCACAGTCTTCCACTGGTTCCGGTGACAGCTGTCTATGGGGGCATTTACCTGACTTTGGAGAGCTTTCACTCCTTTTTTTGTCTGCCGAAACAAGCAAAAATGAATAGATTTTAACTATTGTATCCAAAATGTGGGGGGGGGGGGGGGAATGTTCTGACTTTACATGCACTTATTTTACCATACTGGACAGTAACACAGACACTTGCTGGTTTAAGTATTAAGTATATACTAACTATTCACTTTTTTATTTCAGTGAGTTTGAATCATGCATACCCAAAACTGGCCTCATACAGGCCTCCAGCCCAGCTAATTTCGCCTCAACTATTACTCTCTGTGGTGCTAAATATTATCTTCAGTCTTGCCTTACAAATCTGTGGCTTTCTCATTGTACAAGACCAGCTGTGGTACAGCTCCAGTGATATATTTAGGTAAGAAAAGGTCAAGGTCAGGGCCCCTAATGTCTTCTTACCAGATTACCTTACAATACCTAGGTTGGTACATGATAAAGAAAATATATTTAATGATCTAGTCTCTTAAATACATTAAAAAGCCTAAGCGCTTTGTGTACTGTAGGTTGTAAATATCTAGCCTTTTGGGGCCGTTTATCTCACTGCTGAAAACAATAGACTTCTGCAGTATTAACTGGTAGAAAAAATCATGTGACCTAGGCTGCCTAGAATAAGAGCTGGAAAATAGCATTTTTTTTTTATACAAGGAAAGAAATACTGTTTATTTATTTTTTTGTACATTCATGATAGCATACCCCCCAACCGTCCCGGATTCCGCGGGATCCTCCCGCAATTCTAAGTGTGTCCCGGGGTCCCGCGGACTAGACTAGATTCCCGGAAAACAGGGCCCCGGGCACGACATTACAGGGGCGACATTCCATGCCTCCATGTTGATTTCCCCCGCCATATTTGGTGTCCGGTGCCTGGCCTGTTATTGGGCGTATTGGCGTCATGTGCGTCGTGGGTCTGGCCTGTCTGCTAACGTCTAGAAGTCCCGCCTCCGCACATGACCGCTATATTCCCAATCACAGTGCGGGAAATACGGACCATGGTGGATGATGGTGGTGCAGGTGGAAGGGGGTGCTGCAGGTGGATGGCCCTGGCGGAGATTCAACAACTCTGATCCCCGCCCCCCCCGCTCAACAACTCTGATCCCCCCCCCCGGTTAACAACTTTGATTCCCACCCCCCCCCCCGCTCAACAAGATGTCCCGCATTGTATTTATTAAATGTTGGGAGGTATGATGATAGTGGTTTGATAATGCTGTCATGTGCCCTGCTGATTTGTCTAAGATGTCAAACTTAATAGTTTGTCCACATTAGGGGTCCATTTATAAAACCTTAGTTGTGCTTGTGCAGAAGTGACGAACATCAGCACATTTAGAATATTAGAATATAGTCCGTACCACCTAGTCATTATAATGCATTTTTGATGTGTTAATGTAAAAAATAAAAAAAAATAAACATTATGGCCAGTAGGTGGTGCTGATGAAACAAAAACGACTTGCATTAGAGAGAATATATAGCAATTTTCATGATAAATGTTCAGATGTTTGTCACATCCGCACAACGACCCCAATTAATTTTTAATTGAGCTTTTTATATTTTTTTACTAATGCTTATATATATATAATATATATATATATATATATACATACATATATATATACAAAACTGGGCCAAGTTTTTTAATTTAGGTGTAGCGCTACCCCCGCAGGAGCCGCTGATTTGTTATTGGGATCGGCATATTGAGTTACCTTAGTGTGGCGTATGGGTGTAGTTAGAGAACAAAGCAGTGAGCGAAGGTCCAGACAGTGAATAAAGGGTTTTCCAATGCTTTATTCCAGGCCAAACACGGCCAACATCAACATTAAATGGGAAGAGCAGGTTGATGAAGAAAAAGGAGAACCTTGCACTGTCAGGCCCGTATAGAGATTGAGCTGTACTTACTCAATAGAGTATCAAATTCTTATTCGTCGCCACTCTAGTTGGAGTGGGTAAAGTGTCCCCTCTCACAAGCCTGGCAGCCGAGGCGTCACTTTGGTATGCTGGGAGGAACAGGTCTCTCTCACAGACCTGGCTCTAGGGCCTCTGCCACAGGCCAATTACTTTAGGTGAGCTAGATGGGTAAATGGAGCGAATCCTCCCAGTAGGTTTTAGCATAGGTCAACGGATGACAGCAAAACGTACCTGTCAACATTCCGGTCACCAGATCCCCGATTGGTTCGTTCAAGCCCTGTTGGACAACCTGCCTCCGGGTTCCCCTCAAGCCGACCCCCCCCAATCAAACGGCACCCCGCCTGGGATCCTCTCACTAGAACCGGGGACCCAGTAAGTCACTGGAGTCCCCCTTTACCTCCGGATGAGGGTTTGTGTAGACTGCAATTCTGGCCTGGTGGGCGGCACTGGCGGGGTCCATGGATGTGCGCACCCTGAAGGTGGATGCCGCACCTGGAACCGGGACCCTGCGAAACTTGCTTAGCACATGTCACAGATATACCCCTCCCCAGCATGCCTTGCGAGGGAGAAACTTCTCTAATTGGCTGCTGGGGAAAGTTGCTCTGCCAGAACCCCTCTGGCGCCAACTGCTGCCCAGGGATGGTATTGCATCCCTGGAGCACAGACTGACCCAGTGGACGTTTCTGGAGTGACAGAAGTCCCAATTTTAGCAAATTGTGAATGGGAGCAAAATAACTCTCCCATTCCCCACTAACTATAGCATAGTGCCCATACTGAAAGTAAGGGGGCGCTACATAGGTAACATTCTTTTTACTGCAAAAAAATTAAAAAGTGGTTAAAAAAAAGAAATACCTATAATTTGCTTGGTTTTTCAGTATGGTTTTCTAAGTTATGGTTTTATTGATTTCTTTTAAAGGCCTGGTGTTCTCCAGACTTTTTTTAAATAAACAGCCAAATGGCCATATTAAAGCAAAATAGCCCCGGTGTCTCCAGTTTTTACATCTTACTATTAAGGTCCTTGGCCACCCCATAGTACACTTTGGTAGCTCTTAACTACTTGCCGTCGCCGCACCGTCATTTTACGTCCACAAGGTGGCTCTCCTAGGCGAGACCACGTAAATGGACGTCCTACCCTTTAGCCGCCACTAGGGGCGCACGCGCGCCGCCGGAGGCGCGCGCGCGCGCCCCCCGCTCGCCCCCGACTCCCGTGCGTGTGCCCGGCGGGCGCGATCGCCGCCGGGCACACGCGATCGCTCGGTACAGAGCGGGGAACGGGAGCTGTGTGTGTAAACACACAGCTCTCGTTCCTGTCAGCAGGGGAAATGCTGATTTTCTGTTCATACAATGTATGAACAGAAAATCAGTGTTTCCCCAAGTGAGGCCACCCCCCCCCCCCACAGTAAGAACACACCCAGGCATACTTAACCCCTTCCCCGCCCCCTAGTGTTAACCCCTTCACTGCCAGTGGCATTTTTATAGTAATCTAATGCATTTTTATAGCACTGATCGCTATAAAAATGCCAATGGTCCCAAAAATGTGTCAAAAATGTCCGAAGTGTCCGCCATAATGTCGCAATACCGAAAAAAAAATCGCCGATCGCCGCCATTACTAGTAAAAAAAATATTAATAAAAATGCCATAAAAATACCCCCTATTTTGTAAACGCTATAACTTTTGCGCAAACCAATCAATAAACGCTTATTGCGATTTTTTTTTACGAAAAATATGTAGAAGAATACGTATCGGCCTAAACTGAGGAAAAAAAATGTTTTTTTATATATTTTTGGGGGATATTTATTACAGCAAAAAGTAAAAAATATTCATTTTTTTCAAAATTGTCGTTCTATTTTTGTTTATAGCGCAAAAAAAAAAAAACGCAGAGGTGATCAAATACCACCAAAAGAAAGCTCTATTTGTGGGAAAAAAAGGACGCCAATTTTGTTTGGGAGCCACGTCGCACGACCGCGCAATTGTCTGTTAAAGCGACGCAGTCCCGAATCGCAAAAAGTACTCTGGTCTTTGGGCAGCAATATGGTCCGGGGGGTAAGTGGTTAAAAAACCTTACCTTTCGCCAGGACTGAGCACTGACCTATTTTGTCTAAACTGAGTTTGATTTTTCAGCTCTAAGGTAACCACCTTTTTACTCTAGTATATTTACAGATTAGGAGTGGTTAATATACAAACATCTTATTATGTATGCTAAAATAAAGGTGTAAGGCTGTACAGTAATCTGTTTGACTTTCCAACTATGTATCTAAAGATCCTACAGCTAACCTATTTGTTCTTTCCGCCCTCCAGAGCTTGCCATCCAGGCAATAATAATGCCTCATTTAATCTGAGTAGCAGCAATGATACTTCTATGTCCCTGCCTGAAAAGACTGAATACCAGAGCTATGAAAACACCACTGTCTGGCTCCTGAGCACTATTAATTGCCTTATTGTAGCCTTTGTGTTCTCAAAAGGGAAGCCATTCAGACAACCTATTTATACGAACTGTAAGTAATATACCTATAACATTCAGAAGATTTAAAAAGGCGACTCTGCCCTGTGCTGCATTGGGTGCATTGTGACAAATAAAGAAAATGCGTCAGTGGTGATAGAGGCAGTGGTCCTGGGTTCTTATGAGGCACCCCAGTTATTCCTTTATAGGGGTTTTTACAACCCCTACCCCCTTACTTGAACTATGTGTTCTTATATTAGAGTGTGGTGCAAACTCAGAGTGCTTACCCTAGCTGATACTAATCAATGGTCCCCACATACTGCTCTCTGGAACAATCTAAATCTTCAGGACCTCTTCCAAATTCCGGAGCCAGCCATTTGGGAAAAAAGAGGGATTAAAGTTCAAGGTGATTTGGTTTATTTACAATAAACTTCCACCTTTTTGATGTATTGAAAATTAGGTATTTCCTGCCGAATAGTAACTTATTCCAATCCATTCAGTTACATCATGCATGGTTTCCTCAAGCCTCTTTGAGTTTGGTGATAATAAAAGTGGAACTTCTCCTGAGAAATGAGTCCCTAACAAAGGTTCACTCAACTCTATAATAAAGCACTACAACAATCACCATCGTGGAGCCTAAATAAATGTAAGGAAAAATGGACTCTGGACTTCCCCACCCTGGATAATGATGATTGGGAGGCTATATGGCATGATACTTTCTGCCATTTGATCTCGGCCAGAGATAGACTTTGAATTTAAAATTGTATATATACACACACATACATACACAGTATCTCACAAAAGTGAGTACACCTCTCATATTTTTGTAAATATTTTATTATATATTTTTTTCATGTGACAGCACTGAAGAAATTCCACTTTACTACAATGTAAAGTAGTGAGTGTACAGTTTGTATAACAGTGTAAATTGTCTGTCCCCTCAAAATAACTCCAACACACAGCCAATAATGTCTAAACCGCTGGCAACAAAAGGTGAGTACACCCCTAAGTGAAAATGTCCAAATTGGGCCCAATTTCAATACTTTGTGTGGACACCATTATTTTCCAGCACTGCCTTAACCCTCTTGGGCATGGAGTTCACCAGAGCTTCATAGGTTGCCACTGGAGTCCTCTTCCACTCCATGACGTCATCACTGAGCTGGTGGATGTTGGAGTCCATCACCTTTACCCTCAGCTTTAGCAAGGCAGTGGTCATCTTGGAGGTGTGTTTGGGGTTGTTATGTTGGAATACTGCCCTGTGGCCCAGTCTCCGGCGGGAGGGGATCATGCTCTGCTTCAGTATATCACAGTACAGGTTGGCATTCATGGCTCCCTCAATAAACTGTAGCTTTCCAGTGTCGGCAGCACTCATGCAGCCCCAGACCATGACACTCTAACCACCATGCTTGACTGTAGTCAAGATAAACTTGTCTTTGTACTCCTCACCTGGTTGCCGCCACACACGCTTAACACCATCTGAACCAAATAAGTTTATATTGGTCTCATCAGACCACAGAACATGGTTCCAGTAATCCACATCCTTAGTCTGCTTGTCTTCAGCAAACTATTTGCGGGCTTTCTTGTGCATCATCTTTAGAAGAGACTTCCTTCTGGGACGACAAGTCATGCAGACCAATTTGATGCAGTGTGCAGCGTATTGTCTGAGCACTGACAGGCTGACCCCCCCACACCACTTCAACCTCCTGCAGCAATGCTGGCAGCACTCATAAATCTATTTCCCAAAAACATCCTCTGGATATGACGCTGAGCATGTGCACTCAACTTCTTTGGTCAACCATGGCGAGGCCTGTTTTGAGTGGAACCTGTCCTGTTAAACTGCTGTCTTGGCCAAGGTGCTATAGCTCAGTTTTGGGGTCTTAGAAAACTTCTTATAGCCTATGTTATCTTTATGTAGAGAAACAATAATTTTTTTCAGATCCTCAGAGAGTTCTTTGCCATGAGGTGCCATGTTGAACTTCCAGTGACCAGTATGGGAAAGTGAGAACGATAAAACCAAATTTAACACACCTGCTCCTCATTAAAAACCTGAGACCTTATAACACTAATGAGTCACATTACACCGAGGAGGGAAAATTACTAATTGGGCTCAATTTGGACATTTTTACTTAGAGGCATACTTACTTTTGTTGCCAGCAGTTTAGACATTAATGGCCTTTGTGATGTTATTTTGAGGGGACAGCAAATTTACACTGTTATACAAGCTGTACACTCACTACTTTACATTGTAGCAAAGTGTAATTTCTTTAGTGATGTCACATAAAAAGATATAATAAAATATTTTCAAAAATGTGAGGTGTGTACTCACTTTTCTGTATGTATATGTGTGTGTGTGTGTGTGTGTGTGTGTATATATATATATATATATATATATATATATATATATATATATATATATATATATATATATATATATATATATATATATATATATATATATATATATATTAGTATACATACACACACACACTGTTCCTTTCCTGGAAAGATTTTTGGTAAATACCAGGTTCTTCCTAATTCCTATACAAAAGTACTGTAATCTTATTTTTTTTTTCAATATCTCCTGTCAGGGCAGCTCGTTCTCACACGTAATTTGTGTAAAGAAATTGTGATGATGGAGGCAGTGGTCCTGGGCTCTTATGAGGCAATTATCCCTTTATAGTATTAGATCATGGTGCAGATTTAGATTGTTGCCCCTAGCTGATACTAATCGATGGTCCCCACATACTCTTCTCTGGAACAATCTAGAACAAAAAATAATTATTTATAAAAAAATATCCAACATGATCACAGTTCACAATTGATCCTGGCGAAACCTCCGCGGTTTCATTTCTAGAAAGATTTGTGGTAGATACCAGATTATGTCCTATATAATATTTCAGCTGTATTTCAGAAGTGAAATTTTTATTAAAAGTTAAGTATATAACAAAATGTGTGCAAAGCTCTTCACATGCTCCAACAGCATAAAAGTACTGTAAGCCAAATGAGAGAGAATATTTTGCTAACTGGATATTGATATAGTGTTCAACCAGTTTGAAAGATGTAGGTTTTCATTTAAAAAGATTAATGGCTTTTCAAACATAATTCATTCATATGTAAAAAGAATTTGGGGTAAGGGAGACGAATCCAAAAATAAATTATTTCTTTTTTTTTTTCAGATTTATTTGTAATTGTGATTTTAGTCCAGCTCATAGTTTGCATCTTCCTGCTGTTTGCAAACATTTCACATTTATATGTTGTGATGGAGGTAAGTGTAACATTTTGCTAATTACAGTAAAATTCTAAGATCTGCTAATACTGTATACTATTTATTGACGTGTTTACACCAGGGCTCGAGTCCTGCAGGAACGCGTGGGAACGACGTCCCTGCACTTTTTTCACAGCAGGAACGCGCGTTCCCATTGCAGGACTCGAGCAGAGGTTGCAAATGAATGCAGTGTTTACTAAGTGAGGGGGGGGCACACACTGGGGGTGTCAGGCCGGCGCCCCCCCTCCGATTGAAGCGGAGACTGCAGGCAGGTTAAGCAGCGGAGTGGCAGGCGCCCACCCCCCGCATGACTGAACAGACAGCGAGGCTGAGCGGGCGGGTTCAGAGACAGCGGGCGGGATTAGACAGCGGCGCGCAATTTTTAGAAAACACGCGGAGAGAGGAGCCTGAGGTAGTGTGGCTTTGCGGGGGTGCGAACCGCACTGTAGTGACACCCGGCCGTCAGATCCCTCCCTGCTCTCCGTGCTCTGATTAGTCTCGGCACAGCCGAGTGAAGCGGCCCGCCTCCCCCTCCTCCTGTATGTCTACACAGGGGGAGGGGATCCGACAGGTTCACGAGTGTCTGGCATGTCTCGATCATCTCAGGTACATAAGGGTTACTGAATGGGGGGGGGGGGGGGGTTATGTACTGAATGGGGTGGGGGGAAATCTGCACTGAATGGGGGGGGGAATCTGTACTGAAGAGGGGGGGGAATCTGTACTGGGGGGGGTATGTACTGAATGGGGGGTGGGGGGAATCTGTACTGAATGGGGGGGTATGTACTGAATGGGGGGGGAGAATCTGTACTGAATGGGGGGGGTGTACTGAATAGGGGGGAGAATCTGTACTGAAAGGGGGGATCTGTACTGAATGGGGGGGGGATCTACTGTAGGGGGCTGGGTCTGTACTGAATGGGGGTGTCTGCACTGTAGGGGGTCTGTGTAACATGCAGGGGGTCCATAACTGTTAGGGGGGTGTCTGTGTAACATACAGGCGTCCAGAGCTGTGGGGTGTTGTGTAATGTAAAGGGGTCCAGAGTGCTGTGTAATGTAAAAGGGTCCAGAGGGACAAGGACTGTGTAATGTAAAGGGGTCCAGAGGTGCAAGAACTGTGTAATGTAAAGGGGTCTGTCAGGGTACTAGCTCCATCTCTGACAGATTCTCGCACATGCCCAGTACAATTATATTTCGGCGCATGCCTGTGCGTGGTTTGCGCGCACGCATGCGCGGTACGGCAGCGCGCCGTGTGCGTGGAAGCGCGCACGTGCACGTATGCGGCAACCCTGGGGCCAATCAGAGGCCGGACATTCCTATTTAAACCAGCAGCCTTCCCTGAACAGGTTGCTGGTTTGTCTTCAGCTCCTATGTGTTTACCTGTTGCCGTACCTGCCTGTTTTGACCCGGAATTCCTGACGACTCTCCTCTCACCCGGAACCTCTGACCCTTTGGCTAACGTTACCTGGATTGCTGTTGTCTCCTGCCCCTTGACCTCGGCTTGCTCTCATGGACTCCCTCTGAACTCTCCTGCCCTTGACCCTCAGCTTGTGACTCGGATTTGCCCTCATCTCCTGTGGACCCTACCAGACTCACCTACCAGTTCCTGCCTGACCAACGCTTGTCTCCAGTCTTCTGCACCTGCCCTGCTTCTGTCAGCTGCACCAAGTCTTCCTGCCAGCTCCCGGCGCCGGTGCCTCCTTGTGCCGTCCCTCCTCTGTCCCAACTCCAGGGAGTGGTCTGCACAGGGTCGCAAAGGTGAGCCGCCCTCAGCATCTCGGTCTCGGTGAGTACAGGTTCTGACAGTACAAACCAGCCAGATGTCTGAGACCGACAGGGCGCGCTCACCCTTTGAGACGCTGTGCCAACAGGTCTCTGCCTTAACAGAGGCAGTCCAGAAGCTTCAGGAAGGCTACCTCCAGATTGATGGCCGCCTCCAACAACTGGCCGGTTCCCCAGGTCCATCCACTGCGGCCCTAGCCTCTTCACCCGGACCTTCTGCTGCCCAAGCTCCTGCAAGCCCTGCCATGATGGGGAGTAATCCCGAACCCCGGGTCTCCATGCCCGAGCGATTCTCAGGCGACCGCCGGAAATATCGGGCTTTCAAGAATGCCTGTTCCCTTTACCTGGCCTTGCAACCTAGAACTTTTGCGACCGAAGCTGTTAAGGTTGGATTCATAATCTCTCTCCTTTCTGAGGAGCCTCAAGCATGGGCACACTCCTTAATGGAACAACGCAGTCCAATACTTGACTCTATGGACACCTTCTTCACCCACATGGGGAAATTATACGACGACCCCCTACGTGCAGCCACCGCAGAGGGTACTCTGCACAGCTTAAATCAAGGGAGACGGCCGGTGGAAGACTACACCGCCGAATTTAGAAAGTGGTCTGCTGACACAGGCTGGAATGAGTTGGCCCTCAGGTACCAATACCGCCAGGGCCTCTCTGAGAACCTAAAGGATGAGCTTGCAAGGTCGGCACCCCCTGCCTCTCTGGAGGATTTAATCCAAACCGCCACTCAGCTGGATAGGCGCCTTCGAGAACGTCGTTCGGAGAGGTTCCAGTCCAACCGGCCTAACTGGGTTCCACCAAGATATGCTCCAGTACCTCCGCCTCACCCAGCTCCACCAAACACCTCATTACCCGACCCAGAGCCGATGCAGCTTGGTATAGTACGGGCCCCCCTGACTCCAGAAGAAAGACTCCGAAGGCGTCAATCTAACCTCTGTCTGTACTGCGGAGCCGCCGGACACTTTTTGCGCACTTGCCCAGTAAGGCCTTGTAAGTCGAAACCTCCATCTGCTATCAATTTCCCTGTTACCAGTTTGCCTCAGACTTATGTTATCCTCTTTCTTTCCCTACAGCTCCCGGAAGGGGCAACACGTCTGCCGGCGATAATTGATTCCGGGGCCTGCAGCTGCTTCTTGGACTCATCCTTGGCCCAAAAGCTGCGTATCCCCTGCCGTACCAAGGATTTTCAGCTGCAAGTTCATCTGGCTGATGGCTCTCTTCCCCGTTCCGGATTGATTACCCAGGAAACCCTTCCTCTTTGTGCCATCTCAGATTCTGGGCACCGGGAGTTCCTCTGTTTGGACTTGATCCCGTCCCCCATGTTCCCTATCATTCTGGGTCTCCCTTGGCTACAAGTTCATCTGCCCTGCATTGATTGGCTCAAGAAAGAAGTCAGCTTCCCTTCCACCTACTGTTCCCAGCACTGTCTCGCACCCGCTCCAGTCGCCTGCTCCACGCTAGCTACTCCACCTGAAGACCTACAGCATGTTCCTCCAGCCTACCTAGACTTCAAGGATGTCTTTGACAAAAAACAAGCCGATTGTCTCCCACCACATCGGTCATATGACTGCCCCATTGACCTCTTGCCCGGATCTGAAATTCCCTTTGGGCGCATATTCCCCTTGTCAGAAACTGAGTTGAAGACCCTCAAGGTCTATATTGAAGAAAATTTAAGTAAGAAGTTCATCCGTCCCTCCTCCTCGCCAGCGGGGGCGGGGATCTTCTTTGTCGAGAAAAAAGATGGATCGCTTAGACCCTGCATTGATTATAGGGAGTTAAACAAAATTACCATCAAGAACCGGTACCCGCTGCCTCTAATCCCCGAGCTCTTTCAAAGGTTCCGATCAGCTCAGGTTTTTTCTAAATTGGACCTCCGAGGCGCCTACAATTTGGTCCGAATAAGGGCAGGAGATGAGTGGAAGACTGCGTTCAGGTCCAGATTCGGGCACTTCGAGTATCTGGTCATGCCCTTTGGGCTCTGTAATGCGCCCGCCACCTTCCAGCATCTAGTCAATGACATTTTTCGACAATTTTTAGATGACTTCCTCGTAGTCTACTTGGACGATATTCTCATCTTTTCAGCCACAAAAGAATTACATCGGCAACATGTCAGGCAGGTTCTCACCATCTTGAGACAACACCGGCTTTATCTCAAATCAGAAAAATGCGAGTTCGAAAAGACATCAGTGCAATTTTTAGGATTTATCATTTCTGTGCATGGGGTAGCCATGGATCCCCAGAAAATCAGTGCTATTCAGGAGTGGGCACCTCCAACAGACAAAAAGGGCGTTCAGCGCTTCATTGGCTTCGCCAATTTTTATAGACGATTCATCATCGGTTTTTCATCAATTGTTTCTCCCATCACCAAGTTGACCCGCCAGGGGCACCGCTTCCAGTGGCCACAAGAGGCTCAGGAGGCCTTTATCAAACTCAAAACGGCCTTTACCTCGGCACCTGTACTTTGTCATCCGGATTCTACGTTACCTTTTGTTCTAGAAGTGGACGCCTCGGAATCTGCTACAGGCGCTATTCTTTCCCAGAGACAGGGACCAAAGTCGCTTCTTCACCCAGTAGCCTACGCCTCTCGGAAACTAAGTCCTCCTGAGCGCAATTACGACGTAGGCGATAGAGAACTACTGGCCATAAAATTTGCACTGGAGGAGTGGAGGTACCTGCTGGAGGGGGCAGCGCATCCCATTATCATTTTCACTGACCACAGGAACCTGGAATACTTACGGTCTGCAAAACGCCTTAGGCCCAGACAAGCCCGTTGGGCTCTTTTTTTTGCTCGCTTCAATTTCCATATTACCTATCGTCCTGGCGCAAAAAATGGAAAAGCTGATGCCCTCTCGAGGATGTTTCCAGAGACGCCCGATACTTCCGAGCCCAGCACGATCCTGTCACCTCAAAATTTTTTGCTTCTCCCTCAAACAGATTTGTTGACTGCTCTAAAGACCGCATGCCAACGGTGCCCTGATCATGAGGTTTCCTCCTTGAAGAAAAAGGACGACCTGCTGTGGTCTCGTGGGAAGATTTTTGTTCCAACAGAGGCAAGACAGTTAATCCTCAGCACCTTCCATGATCGTAAATTGGCTGGCCATTTTGGTACCCGTAAAACTTCCGAACTGATCTCTCGCTCCTTCTGGTGGCCTAAATGGAGGTCCGACTGCAAGGATTATGTCTCTTCCTGCATTCGCTGCCAGCGGAGTAAGGGGCCAAACACGAAGACCTGGGGGCTGCTGAAACCCCTTCCTATCCCAGAACGGCCCTGGATTGACATCTCCATGGACTTTATTGTCGATTTGCCTCCTTCAGCCGGGTTTACCACGATCCTAGTCGTGGTGGACCGTCTGTCCAAGATGGCGCATTTTTTGCCCATGGTGGGTACGCCCTCCGCGGCAGACACAGCCAAAATCTTTTTTAAAGAGATTATCAAGCTCCATGGAGTGCCCAAAAGCATAGTATCTGACAGAGGTACTCAATTCACATCCAAATTTTGGAAGGAACTTTGCAGAGCTTTGGAAGTGAAGATCTGTCTGTCCTCGGCCTATCACCCTCAAAGTAATGGCCAGACAGAGCGCACTAATCAAACGCTAGAACAGTATCTACGATGCTTTTGCTCAGTCTCCCAAGACGATTGGTCCTCCTTGTTATCTACAGCCGAGTTCGCTTACAATAATTCCATACATTCTTCCACAAACCAAACCCCGTTCTGGGCTAACTTCGGTTTCCACCCTTCCTTTTTGCTGGACTCCATCCCGGAAACATCTGTGCCAGCGGTCCAGGAACGTGTGACCTGCATCCAGCAAAACTTTCAGAAGTTACAGGAAAGCATGCAGCAAGCTCAGCAGGACTATAAGAGGTTCCATGACAAGGGGAGGAAGGATTGCCCTGTCTTCAAAGTGGGTGAGAAGGTCTGGCTATCCGCCATCAACCTCAAGTTACCTATTCCCTCTCGGAAGCTGGGTCCAAGGTTCATCGGGCCATTTGAGATCAGGCGAGAAATCAACCCAGTAGCTTTTGAGTTGGCTTTACCCAGGTCCTACAAGATCCACCCTGTGTTTCACGCCTCTCTGCTTAAGCCCGTTGTGTCTGACCCCTTCAACGGTAGAGAAGAACTGCCACCTCCACCAGTGGAGATTGAGGGTGAAAAAGAATTTGAGGTGGAGGCTATCTTGAGCTGCAGGAAAAGAGGAAGGCAGTTGCAATACCTTATAAAGTGGAAGGGATATCCCCCTGAAGATAACTCTTGGGAGCCTTCCCGGAATCTCCATGCCCCTCGCCTGATTCGGGCCTTTCACCTGGAACACCCGGAGTTAATGACCAGTTTGGGCGTCCGGAGTCCGCCCCTTGGGGGGGGGCACTGTCAGGGTACTAGCTCCATCTCTGACAGATTCTCGCACATGCCCAGTAGAATGACATTTCGGCGCATGCCTGTGCGTGGTTTGCGCGCACGCATGCGCGGTACGGCAGCGCGCCGTGTGCGTGGAAGCGCGCACGTGCACGTATGCGGCAACCCTGGGGCCAATCAGAGGCCGGACATTCCTATTTAAACCAGCAGCCTTCCCTGAACAGGTTGCTGGTTTGTCTTCAGCTCCTATGTGTTTACCTGTTTCCGTACCTGCCTGTTTTGACCCGGAATTCCTGACGACTCTCCTCTCACCCGGAACCTCTGACCCTTTGGCTAACGTTACCTGGATTGCTGTTGTCTCCTGCCCCTTGACCTCGGCTTGCTCTCATGGACTCCCTCTGAACTCTCCTGCCCTTGACCCTCAGCTTGTGACTCGGATTTGCCCTCATCTCCTGTGGACCCTACCAGACTCACCTACCAGTTCCTGCCTGACCAACGCTTGTCTCCAGTCTTCTGCACCTGCCCTGCTTCTGTCAGCTGCACCAAGTCTTCCTGCCAGCTCCCGGCGCCGGTGCCTCCTTGTGCCGTCCCTCCTCTGTCCCAACTCCAGGGAGTGGTCTGCACAGGGTCGCAAAGGTGAGCCGCCCTCAGCATCTCGGTCTCGGTGAGTACAGGTTCTGACAGGGTCCAGAGGTGCAGGGTGCTGTGTAATGTAAAAGGGGTCCATGAGTGAAGGGTGCTGTGCAATGTAAAGGGGCCCAGAAGTGCAAGGTGCTGTGTAATGTAAAGGGGCCCAGAGGTGCAAGGTGCTGTGTAATGTAAAAGGGTCCAGAGGTGCAGGGTGCTATGTAATGTAAAGGGGTCCAGAGGTGCAGGGTGCTGTGTAATGTAAAAGGGTCCAGAGGTGCAGGGTGCTATGTAATGTAAAGGGGTCCAGAGGTGCAAGGTGCTGTGTAATGTAAAAGGGTCCAGAGGTGCAGGGTGCTATGTAATGTAAAGGGGTCCAGAGGTGCAAGGTGCTGTGTAATGTATGTAAAGGGACCCAGAGGTGCAGGGTGCTGTATAATGTAAATGGGTCAAGAGGTGCAAGGTGCTGTGTAATGTAAAGGGGTCCAGAGGTGCAAGGTGCTGTGTAATGTAAAGGGGTCCAGAGGTGCAAGGTGCTGTGTAATGTATGTAAAGGGGTCCAGAGGTGCAGGGTGCTGTGTAATGTAAAGGGGCCCAGAGGTGCAAGGTGCTGTGTAATGTAAAGGGGTCCAGAGGTGCAAGGTGCTGTGTAATGTATGTAAAGGGGTCCAGAGGTGCAGGGTGCTGTGTAATGTAAAGAGACCCAGAGATGCAGGGTGCTGTGTAATGTAAAGGGGTCTAGAGGTGTAGGGTGCTGTGTAATGTAAAGGGCCCAGAGGTGCAGGGTGCTGTGTAATGCAAAGGGACCCAGAGATGCAGGGTGCTGTGTAATGTAAAGGGGTCTAGAGGTGTAGGGTGCTGTGTAATGTAAAGGGCCCAGAGGTGCAGGGTGCTGTGTAATGCAAAGGGACCCAGAGATGCAGGGTGCTGTGTAATGTAAAGGGGTCTAGAGGTGCAGGGTGCTGTGTAATGTAAAGGGCCCAGAGGTGCAGGGTGCTGTGTAATGTAAAGGGGTCTAGAGGTGCAGGGTGCTGTGTAATGTAAAGGGCCCAGAGGTGCAGGGTGCTGTGTAATGTAAAGGGGTCCAGAGTGCTGTGTAATGTAAAGGGGTCGAGAGGTGCAGGGTGCTGTGTAATGTAAAGGGCCCAGAGGTGCAGGGTGCTGTGTAATGTAAAGGGCCCAGAGGTGCAGGGTGCTGTGTAATGTAAAGGGGTCCAGAGTGCTGTGTAATGTAAAGGGGTCGAGAGGTGCAGGGTGCTGTGTAATGTAAAGGGCCCAGAGGTGCAGGGTGCTGTGTAATGTAAAGGGGTCCAGAGGTGCAGTTGTGGAGACCTAACCTACCTAAGACAGTGTTGTATCACAGTGGCTTAGCTATGTTAACTGTCTGACGTTTTTGCTTCTGGGGGGGGGGGGGGGTTATTTACAATGGTATTCAGCAATGAGGGGGTTAATGTACTTCCACTGATGCATTGGTGACACCAGTGTCAGTGTTTATTACCCCTATTTGGTGCAGCATGAAAGGGTTCATAAACACTGACACTGGTGTCACTAATGCAGCACAAAGGGGTTAATTACCTGCCACTGGTCACCAATGCATCAGTGGCCAGTGGTGTATTTGATACTACCCAAGGATTTGGACTTCAACAACTTATACACGGACCAACGCATGTTTCAGGTCACACACTCGACCTAATTTTCAGACATAATCTGAAAATTAACATTGTGGGAAATGAACCTTTGCCATGGACAGACCACCATGCAATCAGCTTCATAATCCCCAGAACTCCATTAGTCAGGAAAGTACCCAAGCCGGTGACAATACACTGGGCTAGATCTCAGAGGAAGCTCCACTCGGAACTCTTCAGATCTACCCTGGGAAACCGAATTGGGGCTATTCCTCCTCAATTAGCAGCCTCAGATACTTTGGATGCCATTAATGCAGCTCTGCTACAGTCAGCCGACTTAGCAGCACCAAAGCGCAAACTCCGCAGCCGGGAAAAAAAGTCCAGCTGGTTCAATAACCAACTGTCGCTATTGAAGCAAGAGCGCAGAAGGGCGGAAGCCTCCTGGAAAAGAAGTCCGTCAGAAGACCATCTCAACATCTACAAAGCAGTAACTACGCGCTATCACAAGGAAATTTTCAAAGCCAAAAAACTTCACTTCTCCAGGGTGATTAACAGCGCAATGAATCGCCCTCGCGAACTCTTCAGGATGGTCACCCAGACCATGAATCCGGGATGTCTAGAAGTCCCCACTTCAGACACCCAAGAGTTCTGCAATGAACTATCGGATTTCTTCATCGACAAAATCGAGAAAATTCGGGTAAGTATTCGGCAAAACAATTCTCCACTCAGCCCCGTCTTCAATCAAAACAACGACCGAACGCCTCTACAATCAACTAAGTTCACTTTGGAACCCATCTCCATCGATACAACAAAAAAATTTATTGGCCTGCTGCGCAACAGCACAGCACCGAATGACATCATTCCCACCAAGCTACTGAAGGAATGTGCCGACATCCTGGCGCCTCCGATCACGCAGCTTATAAATCAGTCATTTAAGGAAGGCATAGTGCCTGCCCTGCTGAAAGAGGGCACAATCCTGCCGATCTTGAAAAAACCTAATTTGGATCCTATGGACCCAACTCACCGCCGTCCCATAACAGGTCTAAATGCTCTGTCCAAGATAATGGAGAAAGTGGTGGTAAATCAGCTGCAACAGCATCTGGACACCCACAACCTACTCGATCCATTTCAATCCGGGTTCCGTCCCGGACACGGGACAGAAACGGCCTTACTGAAAATATGGGACGATGCGCTTGAGGCCGCAGACGAAGGAGAATCATGTCTCCTGGTTCTGCTGGACCTAAGCGCTGCTTTTGACACAGTAGACCACAAATTGCTACTGAGACGACTAACAGAAGTCGCCGGAGTCTCAGAAGATGCCTTACCATGGTTCTCCTCGTTTCTTGGAAACCGATCACAAACAGTGAAACTGGGATCCTTCACATCTGAAAAACGCACGGTGACATGTCTCCAGTGCTGTTTAATATCTATCTTCGTCCTCTCTTTGATATTATCAGTAGCCATGAACTACTTTATCACTCCTATGCAGACGACACGCAGTTGTATTTTCGCATCTGCCACAAAAAGGATCATCATCTAAGATTAGAGAAATGTCTCTCTTCAATAGAAAACTGGATGTCTAAGAGTTATCTCAAACTCAATAATGCTAAAACAGAACTCTTTATCTTTGATGCCAGGCGGAAGAAACCACCGACAACAAACTGGACACCATCTCCCATTCTGGGACAAATCATCGCACCTAGCTCCAAAGTCAAAAGTCTGGGAGTCACGTTTGACACCTTCATGACAATGGACGCACAAATAGGGTCCGTAGTCAGCGGGGCGCACCATTTGATGCGCCTACTACGCAGACTGATTCCATTTATTCCTAAAGAAGACGTAGCAGTCGTGGTGGGAACAATCGTGAATTCCAGACTGGACTATGCAAATGCCCTTTACCTCGGGCTACCCAAGTACCAAATCGCTCGTCTCCAAGTCGTACAGAATACGGCCGCCAGACTGGTGACTGGGAAAAAATCTTGGGAATCAATCTCACCTTCACTGAGATCCCTTCACTGGCTGCCAGTGAAGGACAGAATTGCATTCAAAGCACTCTGCCTGACACATAAGTGCATCCATGGGAAGGCTCCTAGATATCTATGCGACAAGATCAAACTGCACAATTGCAGTCGCATTCTGCGTTCCACCGACCAAAATCTGGTCAAGGTTCCTATAACCAAATACAAGTCCAAAGGAGAAAGAAGGTTTGCTTTCCAGGGCCCCAGGCTTTGGAATGCTTTACCAACCAGCATTCGGTTGGAGCAAAACCACCTGTCTTTCAGAAGGCAGATCAAAACCCTGCTTTTTTGAAAGGCATGAGACTTAATCAACAAGCGCCCAGAGGCGATTCAGTTCGCATGTGCCGCGCTATATAAATTTTTCATTCATTCATTCATTCACCCCATACACTCCACACCCCTCTCATCTACATACCACCCACCCCCATAATTGTTTATTTTTTTGGTGGGAGAGTGGATCTTGGGTGGGAGTTCCCACACTTTTTTCCCCAGGACTTGACCCCTGGTTTACACTAAACATTGCACCTAAAGCCCATACGCAAATAATTGTTCTGTAGAAATTGCACATTAAAGACAACCAGTTACAACTTGTCTTGTGCGAGAATTTTAATCTTCAATCTTAGATTATCAGGTTTGTACAACTGCAACCTACAAGTTTAATACAATGTTTAATACAATGTTTGAAACAAGCGTTCCTTCCAGAACACATGGAAGTGCCAACTGAGCCATTCATTTTACCTTTCGTGAGCCATTTGATTGTACTTCTACATTTGGTCTGAGTGTTTAATGGGAGTCAGTAGCATCTGCCATGTTCTCTCTTTCATCGCTCACATAATTAAGACCTTCGGAAATAGGAGTGTGTGAAGTCAGGAATTTACAAAGGCAGCAGCTTCCAGACTTCTTTTTGCTGATGATACAAAGGTGTGTAATAGGGTTGATATCCCACAAGGTGTCTAACATGGGACATGATTTGGCATTGCTGGAAGATTGGTCAAAGCAGTGGAGACTGCAGTTCAATATTTCTAAATGTAAAATAATGCACCGTGGGAAAAATAATCCCCCGAGAGAGTAAAACATTGGGGGACAGAAGAAAAATATTTTGGGGGTACTTATTTCAGATGAATGCAAAATGAGTGAACAGTGTGACCAGGCGATGGGAAAAGCAAATAGAATACTAGGATGCATCACTAGAGGGATCACCAGCAGGAGGAAGGAGGTCCTGATTCCTCTATAGATCTTTGAGACCTCATTTAGAATACTGTGTCCAGTTCTGGAGACCTCACTTACACAAAGATATTGATGAAATAGAACAAGCTCAGAGACGGGTGTGGGGGATAAAACATATCGGGCCAGATTCACAAAAGAGATACGATGGAGTATCTCAGATACACCATCGTATCTCGGATTTTTTCTGGTCCTATCTATGCACCTGATTCATAGAATCAGTTACGCATAGATAGGGCTGAGATCCGACAGTGTCACACTGTGTTACACTGTCGGATCTTTTTTTTGATTTAAAAATGGCGCCGGGGGCGTTCCCGCTGATTTACACTGAATAATATGTAAATCAGCGAGATACGCGAAATTCACGAACGTACGCGGACCCGACGCTGTGTTCTTACGTCGTTTCCGTAGCGGTTTTCCGTCGTATACTTACCCTTTCTAAAAGCAGGGGTAAGTATTGTTAAGTATGGCTGTCGTTCCCGCGTCGATTTTGAATTTTCCTACGTCGTTTGCGTACGCCAATTCACGAACACGCGCGTCGCAAGTCCCGCTCACGTCGCAACCACTGACGTCCTATTGACGTCAGTGGGAGCAATGCACGCCGGGAAATTCCCCGGACGACGCATGCGTATTTAAATCGGCGCGGGAGCGCGCCTGATTTAAATATGACACTCCCCTAGCCGCGGAATTTGAATTCCGCTGGGGGAGTTAGGATCCGCCGTCGCAAGTTTGGAGGTAAGTGTGTTGTGAATTTGACACTTTCCTCACAAACTTGCGAGGGCGGATCTTAATTCACATAGGTTACATGGATCTAAAGATCCGCTAACCTTTGTGAATCTGGCCCATCAAGAGCAACTTCAGGAATATGATATGTACAGTCTGGAGGAAAGAAGTGAAAGGGGAGACATGATTGAAACCTTTAAATACATCAATGGGGTGAATAATGCCGCGTACACATGATCGTTTTTCAGCATGTCCAAAAAACAAAGTTTTTCCAACTTCATCATTAAAAACGATGTTGCCCACACACCATCGTTTTTTAAAAATGATGAACAAAGCGTGGTGACGTACAACACGTACGACGGCACTCTAAAGGGGAAGTTCTATTCGCCTTTGGGCTGCTTTTAGCTGATTCATTGTTGGTAAAAGACGATTCACGCTTTTTTGTCTGTTACAGCGTGATGAATGTGCTTACTCCATTATGAATGGTAGTTTTACCAGAACGAGCGCTCCCGTCTCATAACTTGCTTCTGGGCATGCGCGGGTTTAAACCGTCGTTTTAGCCCACACACGATCATTTTTTACAACCCGAAAAACGACATTTCAGAAGCCGAAAAACGATGTGAAGCCCACACACGATCATTTTTAAATGACGTTTTTAAAAACGTATTTTTTTTTTTCATGCCGAAAAACGATCGTGTGTACGCGGCATAAGGTTCAGGAAGAAAGTCTTATCAATATGAAACCAAATCAAGAACATGGGGACCTCAAACTAACTGAAGGAAAGTTCAGAATGAATCTTAGTACGTATTATTTTACTTAAAGGGTAGTTGATGATTGGAATAAACTACCAATAGAGGTAGTGAGACAGTCAACAGTAAATGGCTTCAAACATGCTTAGGATAAACACAGATCTATTTTTTGCCGGCAATAGCACTGTCCGAATGGGTGCAGTGCTGACTTTGCAGCGCCGCAACGATTCCCAACAGCAGTACCTGTACTACTTTTGGTGACTTCGGGGGCAATTTTCAATAGACATCTGTGCAGAAACCCACACAGATGTCGCTAAAATCGCTCCCAAAGTCGGACTGACATGCAGGTTTGAAATCATGCAAGTTCAGCTGACTCCGCATTAGTGTGAACCTAGGCGAAAAGCGTTGAAATTTAAAAGCAATTGTCTCATGTATACCTGCATGCTTTTGGTATGTCATAGGCTAAAGCAAAGAACACATGAAAATAGATAAATTATTGCTTCTTCTACATAGATGGTTTGGCAGCTTTGTTGGTGCACCTAGACAATATTATAAATAATTTGATTCTAATGATATTTCAAGCTAACTGTTTCTGTATTACTATTACACTTCTCCAATCTTGTTGTCAGTCATGCTTTCTATTTAACCACTTGCTGTCCACCATATAGCAGAATGACGTCGGCAAAGGGGGTTTAGTTAACATGATCTGACTTCATATGACGTGATCAGGATATCAGTCTTACACACCGAAACTCTAATTGTGGTATGAAGCCTCTGAAGGCTTCTTACCACGTGATCAGCTGTGACCAATCACAGCTAATCATTGCGTGAACCAAGAAGTGCCGGTAAACGTCTCTCCTCGGTTCACGCTGACCATGTCAGAGGCGGGTCTTTGCTGATAATCAGCACAATGATTATCAGCACAGCCCCCATCAAAATGTGCCCATCAGCTGCCAATTATTGCCCAACACCTGCCAACCTGTGCCCTTATAATAAATGGATGTCAGTGCCCACAACAATTCCCAAAAAAGTGCTATTCGGTGCCCCATCAAAGTGCCAATTAGTGCCACTTAGTAATGCCTGTCAGTAGCTCCTCATCAGTTCTACCTATCCAGTGCCGCCTATCAGTGCCTATCAGTGCCGCCTAGTAGTACCCATCAGTTTTGTCAGTATTTTTTCATTTATAGTGCAAAAATTTAAAACCGCAGAGGTGATCAAATACCGCCAAAAGAAATCTCTATTTGTGGGAAGAAAATTATAAAAATTTAGTTTGGGTACAGTCAGTGGCGGCTGGTGCTCAAAATTTTTGGGGGGGCGCAAACGAAAAAAAAAAAAATTGCAGCCTCACTGTGCCCATCAAATGCAGCCACTGTGCCATCAATTGTCACCACTGTGCCATGCCATCAAACGCAGCCACTGTGCCATCAATTGTCACCACTGTGCCATGCCATCAAACGCAGCCACTGTGCCATCAATTGTCACCACTGTGCCATGCCATCAAGCACAGCCACTGTGCCATCAATTGTCACCACTGTGCCCTTTAATTGTTGCTGCTGTGCCCTTTAATTGTCACCGCTGTGCCCTTTAATTGTCCCCAATGTGTCCATTGTCCCCACTGTGCCTATTGATGTCGCCGCTGTGCCCTGTAAAGTGCCCCTTTCCCCCCACCGCCCGGCACTTACCTTTACTGGAGTCAGCCATCCACGTCCCTCGATGTCTTCTACCGCTCTCGATGACTGACAGGCGTCTCAGCCAATCAGGTTACCGGTAGCCAGAACTGGCCAACCTGATTGGCTGAGACGCCTGTCAGTCTTATCCAAGGAGCGCATCCCTAGTGCGTTCCTTGTATAAGCTTCTGGGACCCGAGGGCTGTACTCGGAAAAAGCCTATCAGAGCTGTTGGCTCTGATAGGCACTTCCGTACAGCCAACCAGCTGCCGTTATTCAGATGGCCGGACATGAGCGCCGACCATCTGAATAGAACAGCGGCAGCGGCGATAATAACATAGATTTGTGCAATGCATAAATCTATGTTATTAGACTCAGTGGCGGTGAGAGCCAGAGGGGGCGGTGCTCCAGCGCCCTCTATGGACGAACCGCCACTGGGTACAGTGTTGCATGACTGCGCAATTGTCATTCAAAGTGCGACATCGCTGAAAGCTAAAAATTGTCCTGGGCAGGAAGGGGGGAAGTGCCTGTTATTGAAGTGGTTAAAGGATAAGTTCACCTTTACAAAAAATGTATAAATACACATTTTTTTCAGGTAACAAAATATGCATTTATTTTTTGTAATGGACCTGTAAAGCATTGACCATGACCAGCAGATCGTGGGTGTAATGCCACGGTCCTGCAGACTGTCTGTGTATCTGTCTGGCTGTACCCCTGATATGAGCAGGCAGTTGCACTGTGACAAAGTATTAATGAACTACCACAGCGCTCAACAGCGCCCTGGTAGTTCATTGAGAACTACAAGCCGACAGCCGCAAAGGCTGTGGGATCTTGTAGTTTCCTATTTACAGGACACTGACAGACTATTCACAGAACGCGGCCGTGTTTTTTGCAGATTATGACAGTAATCGGGTGGGGGTGGGGAGAGAAGATCCCTTGCTAATTATCAGAATGGGGGAGTTGGGGCTGCTGCATCTGTAACATGTTACCCCCTGGATATGTTACAAAAGGTGAACTTATCCTTTAAGTGTAGAAAAATAGTCACTCTGCTGATTGCTTTAACTGGTCCATGTTCAGTGTGGTGCATATGATGATACCAAAGGAAAGAGTTAGCTGAGGAGATAGGACGGAAAATGTACAAACTGGAAAAAGTAAAGACTATAAGACCACCTCAAAGCAGCTTGATGTGACTAGCGCTTCAAATACAATTTTAAGGTCCGCGGGAGTGTAGCCAACCACCCTGGACGTGGCCAGAAGGGGAAAATCGACCCCAGCTTCAACAGAGGGATACTGAGAATGGTAGAAATACTGATGGCACCATCCTTTGCTTTTTGAATGGCAGTGGACTGAAAGGATGAAGACTCATAAGGACTCCACTGTTGAAAGAAAAACATGAACAGGCTTGAATTTGTAAAAATGCATAGTGACAAGCCATAATCTTTTCTGGGAATGTTATTTAGATATATGAAATCTGGAGCTTTTTGACAAGCCACAAGTTTACAGACAAAAAATTAAGTTTTTGAAGAAAAGAACACTGCACCTACTGTGAAACATGGTGAAGGCTTGGTTATGGTTTGGGGTTGCTTTGATTAATGTGACACGGGTTCCTTGAATCTGTGCAGGACACAATTGGAGAAACTTCCTGCTCAGTGTCAGAAATCTTTGTCTCAGGCACAGGATAATGACACAAAACATACAAGTAAAAGTGCCCAAAATTAAATAACAAAACGTTGGACCATTCTGAAGTGGCCTTCAATGAGCCCTGATATGAATTCCTTTTGACTTTCATCTATAGAAAGCTGAAACACACAGTCTGGAGAAGGCAACCCTTAAAAACCTGAGGCAGCTGGAGCAGTTTGCTCAAGAGTAGACCAAACTACCAGTTGGTAGAGGCCTACTTGTTGGTAGATGCAGAAGTCTTATTGAGAGCTACAGAAAATCACTTCAAAGGTTGTGTAACAAAATATTACATCAAGGGTCACAAAATTTTACATCAAGGGTCATCATTTCCGTTCATTCCATTTAATTTTTTTATTTAAAATATTCTATTTAATCAAAAGCAACGTCTGATTTTGTGAAATATGGAATGAACAGTGATAGATGGCATTATTTTTGTGAGTTTCAATCTTGTTTCAGAAAAATACGATGGGTTCTTCTTTATTTGTGGAAGAGTACCAACAAATGTGTCCATGGCTGTAAATGTTTAAATGATTGACTAGTTAGCTTTGTGTCAATGGGAAAAGTTTCACTTGTTACAATGTGGTCTCTCTGCAAATATTTACTATCAAAAATAGAAACTGTGCATAGGCATTGACTTTCAGATGCAAAAGAGAAACATTGGATACAAAGCATAATCCAAGAGGCTGTAGGTGGAATTACATTTAACAAGTGTTTCTTCTTCCCTGCAGAATCGTAATCAATTGTATAGTAAATGTGGAGTACAGGTTACAGTACACTTTAAGCCTAGGTTCACACTGATGCAGGTTTAAAATCATGCAAGTTCAGCTGAACTGTCAAATCACCCCCGAAGGCTGAACTCACGTGATTTCAAACTGGCAATGCAGTACGACTTCGGGGGGCGATTTGACAGACATCTGTGCTTGTTCATACACATATGCCTATTGAAATCACCCCTGAAGTCGCCAAAAACAGTACAAAAAACTACTTTTGGGAATCGGTGCGTTGCCGCACCGATTCAGAGGTGCCATTGCCGGCAATTGCCGCCGATTTAGCATGCAAATGACATGTCAAATTGCATGCCAAATTTGCCCAATGTGAACGTGGGTTGAAGAAGGGTTTATGTTGTTGAAAGGTAACAATTGTAATTATTCACCTGTGTTATCTTGACTGCCTGCCATACATGCCAGTTTTTGGATGTATATAGAAAATTATTGATGAGGTTTTGTATGTATTTTACTACAAGTGTCACTTTTTTTTTGTTTCTTCTAGCTTGTTTGTACACCTCTCATATGGAGAGGATCCATTGTAATAATGCTGCTTATTATATTAGGCCTTTCCTATGCTACAGAGGTAAGTAACCAGCATAAAGACATTGTGATTATGTTTCAGTATTTTTATTCCTTTTATGGATTTATAGAAAGGCTTATCCCGAAATGTTAGATTTTGAAAAACTAATATGTTTCAGATTTAATAGCAACTAATAAAACTCACTAAAATACTATATCAGATTGCGGGGAAAATATTTTTTTATCTTAATGCAGAGAATGTAGAGGAAGCACAGCGAAAGCTCATTTGGCTGTACTTCTATGGATCACAGAAGTGCAGTTCATTCTGCACTCCTGTGACCCAGTTTCAGCAGACAGCGGGCTAAATTCTGCTGCTGGCTGACGTCACCGAGCCGGTCCAAGCTTGGGCAAGATCGTGACAATGAAGTGGAGATCTGCCCACATGCCTGGACCGGAACCTAGCTTGTGCTCTCAGCAAGCTGCTGAAAGCCCGAGCCGTCCGCTCCAGTGAATGGGGGGGTTAGAGCAGACTGCAGTGAATGACAGTCACTAGCTCTCTGCTCAGGGAGCCCTGGGAACCAAGCAATTGGCGGTGTTATATAGCCCAGTTCTCAGTGTTTGGGACAGATGCAGCATCTGTGACGATGCTGCATCCACCTAGGTAAGTATGATTGAGGGGGGGAAAAAAACTCCATTATTTTATAAAGGGAAAAAACTTTCACCCTTACAACCACTTTAAGCTGCAGTTACATGATCCTCCAGTGCCAGATCCTTCTCTTCTCTGTGCTTCTTCTGGGTGTCCACATCACTGCCTGAGTGGGACTTGGATAATTCTCATTGGCTGGCCAGCAGAGTATTCTTGTTGGGATCCAGAGGGGGACCGACCAGTAAGGGTTATCTTGCAGCACTGGATTAGCAGTCCCCCAGGAGGAAACGGCATCAGCGAGAGACTTGAATGGTGCGTATAACTGGTTTTACCAGCTAAGTAAAGTATAACACCTGGCAGGATGAGTTAGAGGGTTGAGAGGAAAGGACAGGTTAAAAAGTAGCTTCTGTAGTTGGGCTTTAATCGTATTATAAATGTAAACATTAGTATGCTATAAATATGATATCACGCCTCAATCCACTTTAGCAACATTGCATAACGACCATTATGTTCTACAATGCACGTTTCTTAGGTTCTTTTAAATGTAAAATAACATTTTATTCATAAACAAACACAAAAATTAAAAACATGTTTGAAACCACATATCCAACAACCTGAATGTATTATTGCACAAACAATATATAAGCTGCAGTCCAGTAAACCTTTATAAATAATGTATATAAAACAATAGCTGCCTCTCTGCTTGCACTTGGAGTACTTGGTTATAGAATAGATTGTGTCTCAGCCTTTCAGCAAACACACTCATGGTTTCTGCTGAAAATGTGATGTTGAGTAAATAAACTGTGATAATATCCAGTAAGCATGTCCCAAACATCCGTTTGAACCCATGTTCGGAGGCCAAGTCCCATTTCCAAGGGGGTTCTCTGTCCATGATTGTGCCTTCTCGCAGACCAAACGCTGACACGTCCCTCCTGTTTTCCACTCCAATACACACATTCAAGCAAACATAGGGCCAGATTCACGTAGGTGAGCGGCGGCGTAACGTATCGTAGATACGTTACACCGCCGCAAGTTTTCATCGCAAGTGCCTGATTCACCAAGCACTTGCGATGAAAACTCAAGGCGGGCCAATTCAAATGGGCGTGTGCCATTTAAATTAGGCGCGCTCCCGCGCCGGACCTACTGCTCATGCTCAGTTGCGCAATTCCCGCCGTGCTTTGCGCGCCGTGACGTCATTTATTCGAATGGCGACGCGCGTAGCGTACTTCCGTATTCCCGGACGTGTAATGCAAACGACGTTAAATTTTAAATTTCGACGCGGGAACGACGGCCATACTTTATACAGCAATACGATTGCTGTGTAAAGTTAGGGCAGGTCAAATAATGACTAACTTTGCGACGGGAAACTAGACTAGCGGCGACGTAGCGAATGCGAAAATCCGTCGTGGATCGCTGTAACTCCTAATTTGCATACCCGACGCTGGTTTTAAGACGCAAACTCCCCCCAGCGGCGGCCGCGGTACTGCATCCTAAGATCCGACAGTGTAAAACAATTACACCTGTCGGATCTTATGGATATCTATGCGTAACTGATTCTATGAATCAGTCGCATAGATAGAAACAGAGATACGACGGCGTATCAGGAGATACGCCGTCGTATCTCTTTGGTGAATCTGGCCCATAGTTACCAGAATTCATGGAAGGCTCTGTGTGCAAATAATCAGATGGGTATATTCTTACTTGAATCTTGGTGTGCTTTTTTTGGTGTGTTTTTTCCAGATCTGTGTAATCAGTAATCCAGCACAAACATTTGCTTTTGTGTAGGAGTTTACTGTAATACTAATAATTTATTTATTTACATTTGCAAATTTAACATGATGGGCAGTTTTACATACCGTATTTGCCGGCGTATAAGACGACTGGGCGTATAAGACGACCCCCTAATTTTCCAGCTAAAATGTTGGTTTTGGGATATACTCACTGTATAAGACGACCCCCTTCCTACTAGTCATGCCTCGCCTCACCTCACTGTGCCATTACATGCCAGACTGTGCACCATTACATGCCAGACTGTGCCCAATTGCATGCCTCACTGTGCCCAATTGCATGCCTCACTGTGCCCAATTGCATGCCTCACTGTGCCCAATTGCATGCCTCACTGTGCCCAATTGCATGCCTCACTGTGCCCAATTGCATGCCTCACTGTGCCCAATTGCATGCTTCACTGTGCCCAATTACATGCTTAACTGTGCCCCACTACATGCCTCACTGTGCGCCACAACATGCCTCACTGTGCCCAATAACATGCCTCCGTGTGTCACTGCTTACCTTATCCGTGACATGCAGACCGCGTCCGTCCATTTTTCAAAAGCCGCGCCCCTCTTTCTGCTGTTCCGTGATAGGCTGAACACTCCTCTTCCCAGGAGACACTGTGTTTAGTGTTCCGCCTATCACGGATGCCCTCTCGTCCTTGGTCTCGGACGAGAGGGCATCCGTGTTTGGCGAAACACTAAACACAGTGTCTCCTGGGAAGCGGAGTGTTCGGCCTATCACGGAACAGCAGAAAGAGGGGCGCAGCTTTTCAAAAAAGGACAGCCGCAATCTGCATGTCACGGTCCCAGATAAGGTAAGCATTAGGTTACCGGCGTATAAGACGACCCCCGACTTTGAAGAAGAATTTCAGGGGTTAGAAAGTCGTCTTATACGCCAGAAAATACGGTATCTATAAATTATTTTCAATATAAACACGCTCAGTTTAGTTTGTCACATCTATAGCACATTTTGATTGGTTATTGTATGTTCCTGCTTTTTATCCATTGTTCTTTATCGTAACTTTAAAATGGACTAGGATTTTAATTTAACAATTAAAGATGTATATTTTTTTATTTTTTATCAGCTGAGAAACACTCTTAAGTCTTTGATAACACTGAGTACATTTTTATATTTAATACCCGTTTACTTTTCCAGGCACTTGTAATTGAAAACAGGACGCTTTGGGACATAATAAAACGTCTTACTCAATACAAATCAAAGAGTCCCTACAAGAAAATACGCCGAACATTGGCCAAAGATTCTGAATGGCCTCCAATGAACACGAAAAACAATTCTGTCCCCACTGACTTAGCATTGACAAGTGAAATGGGAGACTATGTCAATCCAATTTTTGAAATAAGTGAGAAACCTTAACAAGTCCAACAGCTGGTGGTCAAAGCCTATGGTGGGAATTCATTAAAATGGGTGCAGACAGAATCTGGACCCGCTGTGCATATAACCAATCAGCTTTTACATACGGTTTTAAACCAATCTTGTTTTGTGGACGTTTTGTGAAGCGCTCTTTTTAACATTTGTACTAATAAATATTTGATACTTTTTTTTTTAATTGCTTTCGGTCTCGTGTGTGTGGGCCAGTAGAGTCCACCAGTCACAGGACAAGATTTTGCATTTTTTTTTTTGTGTTTTATTTTGGGATGTGGCACAGGTCTTGCATCTTTGTTTTATTTTGGGATGTGGCACAGGTCTTGCATCTTTTTTCCAATCAGCTTCTAACTTCAGCTTGTTCAGTTCAGTTGAAAATGAAAGATAGAAGCTGATTGGTTGTCATGCACAGCTGCTTCAATCTTCGTAAACTCCCCTCTATGAATGTTCTATGATTTGATGACTTTAATTGGGTAGGAGGCAACCTCAAAATGTCACCTTTTTAATATCAAGTGAAATAACAAAATGCCCCATGTAAATTATAGACTTAAAAGAATCTCTAGGTATTTTCTGAAGATGAGTGCCCTTATTTATGTTTGTTTTTGCCCTGGTTCACACTGGGTACGATTTGGAACTATTTGAGATGCGATTTGACATGTCAAATCGCATCTCAAATCTGCGGCAATTGTCGGCAATGGCACTGTCCTAATCAGTGCGACGCCGCATCTGCAATTTCAAAAAGTAGTTCCTGTACTACTTTTTACGATTTCGGGCCGCGATTTACATTAAATTGCGGCCGAAATCGTGGCAAAATCGCAGGCGCAAAATCGCGGTAAAATCGTGCATTTTACCGCGATTTTGAATTCGCAGCAGTGTGAACCTAGGCTCAATTCTGTACATTGTGGTCAGAGCTTGTATTGTCATGTTTTTAAATGTTTGCTATCTCAAATGATATTTTCCTGATATAAACTGTGATAGTAGTAGCTTATGATATTTTTTTTGTCTTTGTTTTCTAAAAATATTTCTAATATTCCTTTAACTGCCACAAGTTTTTATATTGTATGATAGTTCCAGTAAATATTTTTTGATTATATGTTGTACATATGAAGAAAAACATATTGACTACCAAAGAATTCATTTTATCTGTATATTTTTGCTGTTGGCAAAGAAGCACTATCAAAATACATACCTTTTAGTGGTTAAAAGAAAAAAAAAATCCAGTTCTGAAAGAAAAGTGGGGGCTGCCCTTCTGAAAATGCCAGTGTGCAGGTGTATATAGGTGTGTGTGTGTGTGTGTATATATAAGTCGGTGAAAAGTCAAGCATGCTGACTTTTACAGGAGAGCTTGGCAACGGCAGCCTCCTTGTTTCTGTCATCATAGCATTCATTTAAATTGCAAGCTTTTGAAAATGCTAGGTTCCTTCACCATGGTAGAACTTAAATTAAAGAATAACCACTTTGACAATATTTTGCCTCATTGTGTTACATATTCTCTGGCTAAGATGGCGCAAAATGTCTTTAGTGCTTCTATCTGTTTGTGTCCAAAGAGAGGCACTAAATACTACAGAAAAAAAATATACAAAGCAAAATGTATTTATTAATGCATTAATATAAATACTATGTTATTTTTAGTAACCTCTTATTAGATATATCCATCAAAAAGTGCCTATCCTTTAATGTACTTGACAAAGGATAACTGTCCAAAGCCTCATTCTCATACTGATGGACATTACAACTAAGTATAGCTGCATGTACAGCCTTGATGGTTTGGCAAATTCTTGAAACCCCTTGACTATTTAGAGAAATGGTCTGAGACATCTACTATCACCATAGAAAGCTATATATTCATGGTTTAACATCTGTCTGGGGTATTTTAAACACGGGTGATCCTGGAGGCTGACTTTTGCACAACCAACCTGAACCTGAAAAACTGCCCAACTGCAGCGTATAGATGACTGCCTGGCTTTTTTTTCAGAATGGTGCTGCACTTGTATCAGAAACTCATGTTTGTTTAATCAAATAAATATTTTAATGGAGTAAAACTGTGTTGTTGTTGAATTTTTACAGTACATAATGTAGATTAGGATTGGCCAGTTTGTCGACCTCTAATCACCAAAAATCAGATCTTCTATAGAATATAAAGGAGTTTTTGCAGGTCATTGCACATAGTGTGAACAATCCCCATGCAACACATTCTGTGACTGGAGGAGTTAGTGGATAAATGACAGGATCCTCAGTCAGAGAATGTGTTGCATTCTGTGAAAACAATACAAGGGCTTTTCTGAATGGAAGAAATCACAGAAAGGGATGGATGGCCATCAGGGCTTCTTTTATGTATTGCAATGTTTGAGCCACGTAACACCCACAGTGCTAGATGTTTATCTCTCTGGGGAGGACCAGTTATCACTGCACGGAACATTTATACACTTAAAAGGAGCGATCAACAGGACTTGGGTGTAGTTCACCTTTACCAAAAAACTGCCTATGCAGATAATCATGTTTCTAGATCAGGTGTGTCAAACTCAATTTCATCGTGGGCTGCATCAGCATTATGATTGCCCTCAAAAGGGCCGATTATATCTGTAAGATTAGATGTCCAGCGCATCCCCTTACATTAGATGTCAAGAGCAATTCCACCATCAGAAGTTGAGTTCCCCACTCTCCCTTACATCACAGTGCACCCCCCTTTCCTTATGCCACTGCTGGGAAGAAGCTGGATGCATTGCTTGAAAGCAGAAAGTAAGGGTCTGAAAGAGGACCAGAGGAGGGCTGGGCCACATGAAATGACCTGGAGGGCCGAATTCGGCCTGCAGGCCTTGTGTTTGACACCTGTGCTCTAGATGAAAACAAATACCAGTATATAAAATAATAAAAATTAATACCCTTGCTATACATGTAGGCCATTTTCATACCTTTAAGAAGTCTGAGTGGACTAATTTTAGGACTTGACCGAGTATGCTGTCCAGTTCTGGGCACCAGTCCTCGGGAAGGATGTACTGGAAATGGAGCAAGTACAAAGAAGGGCAAGAAAGCTAATAAAGGGTCTGGAGGATATCGGTTATGAGGAAAGGTTGCGAGCACTGAACTTATTCTCTCTGCAGAAGAGACGCTTGAGAGGGGATATGGTTTCTATGTACAAATGCCATACTGGTGACCCCACAATAGGGAAAAAACTTTTTTGCGGAAGGGAGTTTAACAAGACACGTGGCCACTCATTAAAAATCTAAGAAAAGAGGTTTAACCTTAAATTACGTAGAGGGTTCTTTACTGTAAGAGTGGCAAGGATGTGGAAATCCCTTCCACAGGCGGTGGTCTCAGCGGGGGGCATCGATGGTTTCACAAAACTATTCTATAAGCACCTGAACGACCACAACATACAGAGATATACAAGGTAATACTGACATATTATCACACACATAGGTTGGACTTCATGGACTTGTGTCCTTTTTCAACCTCACCAACTATGTAACTATATGTTCCTAAGTGAAGCTTAGTGTTACTGCTCACCTCCACAATCACAGGAGTGAGCTCTTTTTCTGATTCAAACCCCCTCACATGTGCTCTCTCTCCCCATATGCAGTAGCTTTGAACTCAGAATTTGAGAGCACAATGTTGTGATGATGCTTAGGCAGTGTTTTTGATCAAGATGAACTTACCCTGTTAGTAATGTTACTGAAGCTATATACCAGAACAAAATAAATCTGCTTTAAAGATGTCCATGTCTTTACAAATAATTTAAAATGGAAATTGCACATTTACAGGGACATTGTTTATTTCAGATACTCAAATGTGTAATTTACTTTTTTACAAGCAGTACTCATACTCAACACTTGAGGGCACACTCCTTTCAGAAAATAAGGTGTGTGTTTCACCATCAACAGTCTGCTGAACAATTAGTTTATTTAATTTTGCAAAGCTAAAATAGAAAGTATCACATAAATTTAAATAGCTTGATAATTATTTTAGAATACACTATTAACAGTGATATTTTTTAAAGGCCAGGCAGAAGGGTTGGGTTATAAATACATACAAATAGAATGTGTTAATGTAAAAATAGTTTTATTCAAAGGTTTCAAGATGTTGAAAATGTTAGACTGGGTTCACACTGATACGACACGACAGTCATACGACTTTCATCCTACTTTGCTCTGCAACATCAGTCCTACATTGGTCCTACATCCATTCGACTTTCATGAACAGGATACTACTTTGATCCAACTTTGTGATAGTCTGACTTGTCCTTTGACCAATCAAAACAATCTCAGTGTGAGATAAATTCCTTTTACTGCTGCTGTAATCACCCTATGTGATGTCCAAAGTCGGATGGTAAGGACAAGGATCCGACTTCAATGATATTCAATGGGCTGAAGTCGGACCAAAGTAGTACAGGGAGCATTTTCAATGTCAGACCGACTTGTGTCGGACCAGTTAAGACGGCTCTCATAGGGAAACATTGATTTTCACACGTCATTCGACATGAGCTCCCAATATCGGAGTGTTTGTTCACCAGTGTGAACCCAGCCTAAAGGTGTTATGATCAGGATAATTTTTTTCCAACACAAGGTGGATTCCTGGCCACGTGTGCCAAAATCTGGGGAAGCACTGCATGAGAACCAATCAGTTTCCAATTATTATTTTTTTGTCAAAGCTTATGTAGCGCCCTGGGGTTTAGTCAGGGAACTCCTTACCAAATTTCTTGTCAGGAGTAGCTACTGCAGTTGATTGATAGAGATTTATTGATTCTCCCTAAGTTTGGCTTTGTTGCACTTTTCTCTTCTACCACTAGGTGACTGGGAACTTGGTGGTACTAAATATAATAAGGGCAACCCAAGATCAGGTTATGGGTATATGGGGTATCTCTGCCAATGGGCAGGGGTTTTATTGAATCCCTTGGCCTGCTGGGAGAACCTATATATTTGGGTGTGGTCAGGTGATTTATGTTCTGTGCCACCTGGACGGCTGTCTGGGTGGATGTAGGTTTTACGCCCTGGGCTGCTAGGCCAAAGATTGGGCCTATCCCAGTTGATCTGGCTACCAGGCTGTGTGAGGGCCTATCCAGAAGTAAGAGGTCAGCGCAGGGTTGGGACTGCGGCTTGCAGTCCAACCAAAGTGATGGTACTGCTGGCTGGAGAACCTGACATGGTCAGAGGTAGAAGGTGGGGGGGGGGGGTTATATATTGAGCATACCTTGCTTTCTCTTGCAAGGTCCACTTTAAACCAAGAAAGTTTAAAGCCCAACAATAGTTGCACAATTTTTTTTTGTAGTCCGATACTACTGCGTACTATAATATATGCTTGTAAACTCCTTAAAATACAATTTTTCTGGCGGAATTTAGCTTTTTGCTCTTCCTCTTTAATGCTCTGCTCCTTTAGAGTGGATAAACTGTTAAGTGTATTCACAATATCTGAAATGTTTGTCTCAGTAAGAATGCTGGCAGAGATGGATAATGGCTACCTTTTATGTTTTTTTTACAAACACTCTCACACAGACTTGTAGTCCTGAGGAATATGGTGGCTAATATCTGACTAGACATGTTAAATTACAGAAAGCAGTGGACAGCATGATAATACAATCGTAGACTGCAAGGTTAGATTTTAGCCTCACTGCATTACTACTGTGACAACAAAGAGGAAGTAGGACACTAAAGATTGTAACAATCTGCATTTTCATATTACTAAATATATTTTTCTATGCCTTAATCTGAGTTTTAGGAAATACAAAAAAAAACAACAACTTGGCTGGTTGAACATGCCATATCACAGTCAGTCATTTTTTATTATTATTATTTTATTTTTTTATTCATCAGTCCTGCAAATTGACTGAGATATTTAAAGTTCTTGCCCTAACAATCTCATAATTTGCATCCTGAGCCTAAAATATTTAATATCAGTCTTGGTACTGGAGCTGGAGTGGAGTGCAACTTCCAGTACATTAGACAGAGGGATATTCTGGAAAAGGGTTCCAGGGCTCTCAAAAAAAAAAAAAAAAAGGCGGGGGTGCCCAACGTGAACAGGGACTAAATCTGATTAACTCATGCACTTTGCTGATTGAATCAGGCTCTATCAAGTGCCAGCCACAGGTAGCCAAGTAGATGTAATAGGCTAAGCTTCCTTCCAAGCTGATAGCAGGCATTTTAAAGGGCCATACCTTACCTTCCACTTCGTAATAATCCTATTGACACAACACTGAGAGTCTCATTGGGTTCATATACTAATTACAAATTTATCAATCCTTCTTGAGCGTTATTATATAGGGAACATTGGCAACATCAGCTGAAGAGTTTCACTCGGCTTCAGTGTTTTATATTTGCTTAAATACTGCTTCTCAAAACAGTGACAATTATGATATGGCAGAACAGAAAATATGAGACTAAAGCTGGCCATTGATGGATCGAAATGTGTTCGATTTCATCAGGGACTTGCCAAATATTGATTCATGTGTGGGCTGCATCCATTCAACAGAAGTTACCTTATTTATCGGCGTATAACACGCACCCTAATTTTGAGGGAAGTTTCAGGAAAAAAAATGTTTTAAATAAACTTTGATGCAAATTAAGGGTCAGTGCCTATGAATGTCCATCTGCAGCCTGATCAATGCCCATCTGCAGCCTGATAAATATCCATCTGCAGCCCATTAATGCCGTTTTTTTAGCCTCATCTGCAGCCTTACCATCTCTCATCAAAGCAGCCTGAACATCAGGAAATCACTGAGCCGTCATCTCCTGTTAACTCGACTCTCACACACACACAGTCCCACCTCTGCCATCGACATTGGACCAGCTCCTGTGATAGACAGAACACTGATCCAATGTCGGTGGCGGGACTTTGTGTGCGTGATGTGAGAACTGAGTTAGAGCCTAGTAAACAGGATATGGCAGCTCGTGATTTCGTCCTCCTTCCACCCCGAGGTACGCTGTCGGCATATAACACGCACCCATTATTTATCCCCTATATTCAGGAGAAAAAAATGCATGTTATACACTGATTAATACGGTAATCATTAGATTAACTCCTGTTGAATAGAATAATTAGTGTATGCTGAGAGCAGAGGAGTCCCACTGTCAGAATACAACATTCCAGTAGGGACGATTTCTCAGTTTATCTTGAGTGTGTGTGTGTGTGTAGTGTTGCTCCCAAAAGGAGCTGCTCTTTCTCAAGTTCTTGAGCCCCCTATTCCTATGACCAGGACTCTGCAAATAGCACCACAAACATAATATAGCAGCGATCTCCAAAACTACGGCCCTCCAGCTGTTGCAGAACTGCACGTCCCATGAGGCATTGTAAAACTCTGACATTCAAAGACATGGCTGGGCATGATGGGATTTGTAGTTCCTAAAGAACTGGAGGGCCATAATTTGAAGACCCCTGCTCATTATTGACCCTTGGCTTGTTCATCAACTGTGCTTCCATGTGATCCTATCCAGCTACTAGTCATTACTGACCTTTCTGGCTTGTTCATCGACTAGCCTTCTGCCTGTTCCTTATCTGCTTCATTTGTTACCTTATCCCAGCTTGCTCTTCCTCGTTAGCCAAACCAAAGGGCTGTGACCTGGTTTGAACACACAGGGAAACCCATCTTCATCATCAGGAGCTCTGGTCTTCGCTAGCGCTTAGACCCTGCACCTCAGGGTAGGCGCATCACCTGCGAGGGGGGATCTACTTGTACATTTCCAGCTGATTATTTGTGAACCTCTCTATTGCTACAACCACTGGCCCCCTGAGCCTGATATGGTGACATATTGTCCTGCATGTGATGCTCATTCATTATGAAGGGTCTTTATTGTCAAAGTTACTTATGTTATTATGTAAATTTTTAATGGGACGAGGCACATTAGGGAGCACATTTAGGAAATAGCGCAGCACCTGGAATATACTATATATATATTTCTTTCAACAGGATATTGTGCTGTGACCTCAGACTAAGCTTGGAATGGCACTCAAAGATTCCATGATCCACAGAAATGAAGGGGTGCAGGCATATTAAAGTGCCCATCCAAAGCAGTATGTATAGTGGATAGAGAAGATGCTGCTTTCCCGACCAGCCACACTGATTTGCAAGTGAGGATCAGCTTCAGCCTACATGTCTCTGCCAAGTAACCACACCCACTAATGCATTTTGCCCCACCTACTGGGGTTTTACTTTTACTGTCCACGATAATGGTCCCTAATGGGGGCCCAGACAGTAATAAAATCCTAATAGGTGTTTGTAACGGCACCCCGAAAAATGAAGGGGATTAAAGCCGTTTAGGATATTCCCTTTCCGAACACAAGGCAGATACCGACACCCCACAGTCTGGCGAACGAGACCCATAAGAATAATAATTCCCCCTAATAACGAGACACAGCTCTGTTTTTAGGTTTCCAGCAGGTCTGACCCTTTATTGAGAAATACACGCTCTTATATACAATTTAGGATCCTGCAGTAACCACAGGAGATATGACCCGGATCCACCCACAACATCACACAATGGTTACATAATGAGCCCCCAATACACATTATTCTGAGTGTGAATACATCCCTTAGCAGACAAAATGACTCATTTACATGAGCTAATTAACTACAGCTGATGACTCATACACATGACCTTTAGGCTAGCCTTGCTGTCTCCTAAACTTCAATCCACATCACCACAGTAGCAGACTTAAAGCGGTCCTCCACCCTAAAGTGGAGTCCCGCTGATCGGAACCCTCCCCCCCTCCGGTGTCACTTTTGACACCTTTCAGGGGGGAGGGGGGTGCAGACACCTGTCTAAAGACAGGTATTTGCACCCACTTCCGGCCACACGATACGGGCGAAAGACGGGCATTCCGTCACATCCCGTCTGTCGCCCGTTGTGTGCTGGGAACACTCGGCTCCCAGCACACAGCGTGTGAGCCAATCGGCGGGCGCAGCGCGACTCGCGCATGCGCCGTAGGGAACCGGGCAGTGAAGCCGCAGCGCTTCACTTCCTGGTTCCCTCAGCGTGGATGGCGGGGGGAGCAGCAGAGTGACGAGCGATCGCTCGTGCTCTGCTGCGATCGGCGCTGGACTCCAGGACAGGTAAGTGTCCTAATATTAAAAGTCAGCAGCTGCAGTATTTGTAGCTGCTGACTTTTAATATTTTGTTCCCGTGGCACATCCGCTTTAATTACCACAATAGACAATAGAATGCAATCACACCCCACCCCATCACAGCAAGCTTATAGTACACAACAGCCAACACACAATATATACAATGTATACCACATTGAATCTGACTAGCACAGATCATAGTAGGGTTCTCATTCACCCTGTGCCCCTATTAGAGACACAGGGTGATCTACACATAAGAGGCATCAGGGAAGCTGAAGCAAGGGTATCTCATACTTTCTAAGAGCTTCTGGGTTCCACGGGCCCTCCTGTTACAGTGTTATAATCCATCTTCATGCTATCAACAACAAAAAAAGCAGTCACAGCACTAGCTCTGCTGACAGGGGTCTACAAATGGCAGCAACTGCACCAACTCTCACTCTACCTTCAACTCTCACCAGATCATCATTATGAGGGCTGTGTGCACCTGGGCACACCCCTATATGGTCTTCCATAAAATCTGGACACTGGGTTGGAGGTCTCTTACCTCCCAAGGCAGTTTTAAATCTCAAAACTACTGAGTCCAAAAGCAGTTCCCCCCGCTCACAATTAACACTCCATAGTCCTACACTCAGCAAACGTGCAAATCTTGTGCCCTTTTACAAATCAACAATTTATTGAGGCAGACTTGTAAAATGTCTATAGGTCAAACTAAAAGTTTTAAATTTATTCTGTGTCCCATGTACAGGCTTTAATAAAATACATATATGGTTTTTCCTCATGCAAACAGTCTTTACAGGGAGACAACACAAAAAACACAACAGCAGTAACCCAAACCAGCTGCACAAATTTTAGTGAGTTGTATTCAGAATGGTTAGGAGACCCGTTCTACTACTATAGTTTTAATATGTTAAATTGACTTGTGTGAGAAATATTATGCCGCGTACACACAACCGTTTTTCGGGTTCTAAAAAATTACATTTTTTTATGTCAATAAAAACGATCGTGTGTGGGCTTTAGAGCATTTTTCACGATCTAAAAAATGGCCCAATTTTTTTTCGAACATGCTCTATTTTTTCACGACGTTTTTAACGTTGTCGTTTTTAAGGTTGTAAAAAATGGTCGTGTGTGGGCTTTAACAACGTGAAAAAAACATGCATGCTCAGAAGCAAGTTATGAGACGGGAGCGCTCGTTCTGGTAAAACTACCGTTCGTAATGGAGAAAGCACATTCATCACGCTGTAACAGAAAGAAAAGCGTGAATCGTCTTTTACCAACACAAAATCAGCTAAAAGCGGCCCAAAGGGTGGCGCAATCCGAATGGAACTTCCCCTTTATAGTGCCGTCATACGTGTTGTACGTCACCGAGCTTTGCTAGAGCATTTTTTTTTCATGATCGTGTGTATGCAAGGCCGTTTTAATGAACGGGTTGAAAAAAACTTCGTTTTTTCTAGACCCTTAAAAACTTTTTTTAGAACCCGAAAAACGGTCATGTGTACGCGGCATTAGACTCTATACAACAATTTAAAATGAGCATTAATAAAATGTTCACCTCTGTGGCTGTGTAAAGACATAATTAATAAGTTGTGTAAAATGAGCAGAGGTGAAGAATGAGAAAGTGATGTAAGAATAGCATTCTTGTTTTACTTTGTATATACTGTACACATTCCTTTTACCTACACCTTTCATTGTACACGACTATATTCTGGTCCTCTATGCAATGATCCTTGATGGCCATGCAAGATCCTGGCTATGCTCTGTTCTCCATACATCTATACAAAAAAATATAGCTACAGTAGGTGAAGGTGATATTGATTTGTCCACTGATAATATGCCAAAACAAGAAAACATTTGAAAAAAGATAGCAGACTTTGTAAAGCAGAAGATGTGGCTTTTCTGCAATACATATTTAGCAAGACAGAAAGATCTGTACACAGCACATGTATTATAATTAGACAAACAAAATGTCACCTACTTATAATTAGTACAATGGAAATTTACTAACACTTCACGTATCCTAAATTTGCAGTATGTAAATGTAAATGTAAAGCAAGGATACATACCACAGTAAAGGCCAAGTACAAATGTAAATTCTATCCAGTTTATATAAGCTTTATGTATCCAGCTCCTGGTCATGTGAATTGGGTGTAGCATTACCCCTGTAGGGGCTGCTGGTAGTTGTGGTCCGTCTGTCACCCTACCCAGCCATGCACACAATTTTTCATTCTATCCCAGGCAGAAACCAGTGCATGCACTTTGTTTTGTTATTTTTATTGGGGGAATTCAACTTGGATGGGGATAGGGTAGATAAGAGATGCCCAGTTGATCAAAAGACAATGTAGGGCCTGAAACTATATACATCTCCAGTATATACAATGTCCTCTCTTCCTCCAGCACATCACTTGATTACTGATCTCACTCTTCAGCACATCACTTGATTGCTGATCTCACTCTTCAGCACATCACTTGATTGCTGATCTCACTCCAACACAAACTTGGTCCTCACTTCCAGGACCAGCTAGCACGTAAGATTAGGCCTGACACTGGTTTTGCCAGGCCTTAGCAGATGCTCTTTGCTGTCAGGGACTGCAAGCCCCTTGTGTGTAGCAAAAATTAAGGTACTCCCAATGCTAGCTATCCCATGTGGCTACTGATCTCAGTACCACCTCTTCAGGCCCTGTCAGCCCTCCTGGCTGCAGCTGCCTCTCTCCACTATATAAACAAAAAAGACAGTGCTGCTATCCATACATCACATAGAAAGCAAGGTTCCCGGGTGCTCCATCCACAGTCGCTGAGTAGAGTAATGAAGAAAAGATGATCCGCACTCCGGCCGGTGCTCTTAAAAAATGGTAGTGTTTATTAACAAGCCACAGTGGACAAATTCAAATAGAAATGGTTATGACTAAGGCCTTATAGGCTGAAATGCATCAACCATTTCTATTTGCATTTGTCCACTGTAGCTTGTTAATAAACAGCACCAATTTTTAAGATCAACGACAGGAGTGCGGATCATCTTTTCTTCGCCTCTCTCCACTGACTGTGCCACCACAGTCCACTCCACTGGCTCTGAACCCATCCCAGACTGCAATCTTCCAGTCCTCTCAGGCGTTCCACCCATGACCTGTGTTCAAGATTCAACAGTAATCAAGACACAAGGCAGGGTTTTCCAATGATTCAGGCAGGGTGCTGCCCAGCATCTTAGTAGCTCATTGAGAAGAGTCATTGCCAGACACAGAAGCAGTCCCAGGTTCAAGTCCTGGCCCTGTGTAAGAATTATAAATCTTGCGCCAAAATAAATAAAATATATTAATATTAAATATTTTATATAAATAAATCTAATTAAAGCTGCACCCCAAAATTATCAGTGATTAGCTGAATGTATAGTTGCATAAGGAGGGTGAGGGCGCTGAAAATTAGTGTTAATTACTGTGAAAATTGTGTGATAATCACATGTGTAAAAAAAACAAAAACAAAACAACTAGCCTGCCTATGGTAAATTATGGCAATATTGGTGCCTACTAAAAAATGGTTCATATAATGGGGTAAAATACCCCACTAAACAGAGCAGGCTTGTGCCAAACCTCTACAATAAACCACACTTATTCCACAGTGATAGTGGCAGTGTATAATATAATAGCTGCTGTGAGAAAAAAATCCTTAAATAAAGTGCTGATACACTAAGCAAATCAGGTTAGTATAAACCTCTAAGGCCCCGTACACACGAGGAGACATGTCTGATGAAAACAATCCGCGGACCGTTTTCATCGGACATGTCTCCTGGGAGCTTTTGGTCTTATGTGTGTACACACCATCAGACCAAAATCCCAGCGGACAGAGAATGCGGTGACGTAGAAGACACCGACGTTCTCAAACACGGAACTGCAATGCTTCCACGCATGCGTCAAATCAATTCGACGCATGCGTGGGATTTCGGGACGCTGGTTACACGTCATAACCAGCGGACATGTCCGATTAGGTGTACTAACCATCGGACATGTCCGACAGACATGTTTCCAGCGGACAAGTTTCTTAGCTAAGAAACCTGTCCTGCTAAGAAACCTGTCCGCTAGGCCGTACACACGGTCGGACATGTCCGGGGAAACTGGTCCGCGGACCAGTTTCAGCGGACATGTTCGACCGTGTGTACGCGGCCTAAGATGCCTACACCTAATCAACATTTAAAATAAGTAACAGTGTAAATTGGCTGCAGTGAAAGAAAAATCATTGAATTGTCCTTCAGATTTCACTCTGTTCATCCTATAAACCAAAATCAAATAACGACTAGAAAGATCCACCTTCACCAACCGTGATAAAACACCCAAAGTGCTCAGAATATGGATGGCAGCTTACCAAATGTTGTTGACCCTTTTATTAAAAAAAAAGGTTAAATGCACTTGATGCATGTTTAAATCAGTCGATTTGGCTTAATGCCCTTGTACTCAGAGGACTCCAATTGGGATATGCAAAAATTAGAAGATGTGCCGCAATAGTATAATATCGCTTATTTAAAAAAATGTATTACATAAAAAAGCCAAATGGCTCCTTAGGCACTGAGGCTGTATGGCGTATCGTGTCGTGAGTGGATGGACGTCCTGATACTGCATAGACTGGCGTGCGTTCCACCTCTGATCGGTGGCAAGCCAGCGAGACTGGAAGGTGCATGACCAAGTACCGCCTCGACAAAAATTTAGTTAACATGTCTTCAGGAAGCATCCAGGCCCTGACAAAATCTTTTTTATACATAAGAGGAAACTCATAAGAGGAAACTTTGAAGAGATCCATGAATACACAGTCTAAAATAACTTTCATGGTGAAAAAATGACTAAGTTCCCATTCACACTAGAAAATTCACATTGACTGTATGTTTGTGGTTGTTTGCAATGCATTTTGCAGGACCAAGCTCCTGGGAGAACCATTAATAACCAACCAATAAGTAGAAGTGCGATACCCCATATAGGCCCCCCCCTCCCGTTTAATAACAATTAAGTATTAACTGACCTCCCAAAGACCCCCCTGACACTGCCATGCAGCTGTGCCAAAAATTCTATATAAACATAACTATTTATTTTTTAAATACCTGCCCACAACCCTTGCCTTGCAACAAACCACAAGTCAATTAAACTTCGTCTTTTGGAATAAATACCCAACATCCTTCATGGTAACAACCCTTGCATCTCCTCCCTGCATATCTGATCATCAGGATCCAAGAAGGTAAGATCTATACCCCTTACACATAGAACTCACACTTTTAACCCATTTGGACCTGTTCACCCATTTAGTCATGCAGCCCCTCCATTAATTTTCCCTTCTCTAGGTCTCACTTTATTGTCTCTATGCCACACTTATCCCAGGCTGCAGGACTGAGCTTCAAGCTGCCTTACGTCTAAGTGTGTTTCTAAGTGCTCATTGTTACAACAAGAATGGCAGAACCCAGAGTGTCAGAGGTGTCGGAGGATTTGCAAGCTCAGGGCAACCATCGGGGTACAGATCTCTGAGGCAGCCTTTGTGGGGTAGCGCTACACTACAATAAAGCTTTCTACCAACCTCTACATTATTGAATTTGACTTTATTAAAAGCTGGTATGAAGGAAAATCAGAAATGAAAAAAAAAACAGTTTTGTGTTTAACCAATAATATTCTGTTTATTAACTATTCATGGTCCATATAACTAGGGGTGTGCTAAAGGCAAATAGGCTGTTCACTTTTCAAGGAAATTTTCACTTTGTAAGTAACTTTCCATTGGCTTAGTGAATGAGGGGAAGTTCTCCTGACTTCATCATCCAGTCATGTTCAAGCAAAAATATATATATATATATATATATATTTTTCGTTTATTATTTGAAAAGTGAATTTAAACCACATACAATTTATCTAAGGGAAAATTCCCTTGGAAAGTAAAAAAATTATTTGCAAAGTGAACAGCCTATTAGTAAATCAAACCCTCTATATTCAAAGGTGTCCCCCCTTCCCACTTTAAGAAGTTGGAAGATAAGATTCATGTATCCATAGAGATACCTTCCTTCTCCCTAGAACAGAAGAATCACTCATAGCATTTTGGCCCACACAGTTTTATGATCCTGAACATAGCCTGTGTACTGGCAGGACCCTGTTCATGTGTAAGATCACGACAGCGCGTACAATTAGAACTTAATGCTGGAACCCTTTCAACTACAGCCTGATAAGTCAATTCTTCCATAGAATATTTTATAAACCAGGGAGAAATAATTGCAATTTAGATGCATGTTTATACAATCCTAATGAAGAAAGGCCTTTTAAACAGTAGACATGGGGGGGGGGGGGCAGCAAGGAAACCTAATGCACACTCTCCTCTCAGGTGGATCCACAGGCGGGTATCGCAGCTTCTGACGGCACCTCCGGGGGCTCAGTAAGCCATCCGAAACCTGCCTGCACACTGCCCCTTGCCCAACGGCATGTTCCTGAAAAGAAAGGGGCACAGACGCCTGAGGGAACTGACAGGTTTCATGTACCACCCGGCCAAGTGGCGCAGCCAAGGTGGCACTGTCTCCTTAGGGCGTGTGCTACACTTGCATAGTAACCAGAAGCGCACTATTACGTATATATTGAATAACTGAAAGTAAACCTTAAAGTGGAGCCTAACTGTATCTGAGCACCACAAACCAAAAACACAGTTTCATTAATATTTTAATATTCAAAGCAAACTTACCCATCCAACCATGTCTTCATGCCTTATTTTGTTGAGTTATTGCTTTCAAAAACATCCCCCTAACATCCCCCCATCCATCTTGAAGTAAAGGTAAAGATGTTTAATTAAGAGTTTACTTCATGTAATCCATCTGCCCTTAGCTCAGGCATTCAAGTATGAGGGTGTGCTTAGGTGAGAAAGCCCCTCCTCCAGATGAAGAGAAAAAAATGTCCATGAAGACTCATTGGATCTATTACATCATTTTGGCTTAGGCCAGAAACCAGGAGGTATAAGAAAACATGTAAAAAATAAATAAAAACAGGTAAATCTTATATATTTTCCTATCCAGCAGCATAAGGATTTAATATATGTTGATTGTGAGAGTGAAGTTCCACTTTAATGCAACCTGGTCATTATCACATTTACATACGGTACTGGTTTGCCAGATCAACCTTAGTTTATTGGCTTTGTTAATTAACAAAATAATCACATCACATAATCAATTACACAACAGTGGCTTGGGAATGTTTGGGCAGCATGCTGGTAAAATCTTAGGAACATTTTATGGGTGTAAGTACATTTGCAATAGGATAAGATAAAATAAAACATTTGCATTAGGATAAGATAAGAAAAGATAGGCAGTGGAAGATAGCACAGGCTAGTGGTAATAAACTGGCCAGTGGAATTTGTAATGGTGCAATGAAAAATACATGTGCTCCCGAAACATTGAAATGTGGCAGTAAAAATATAAAGTATATGTTACCAAATGTGAAGAATTTCCCAAACAAAATCATTCACCCATGATTGCCGAAACTAACAAGAAATATGATAGAGCATATATAACAGAAACCTGACTGCATGAAAGTCATAACTACGTTTTACTGCTACAAGGTGGCCATTGTGTGCAGGATCACGTATATACACACATGTGATCCTGCACTTCTGGGTATGGGGCGCAAACGCAAGCCGCCGTCACCCTACTTCTGTGATTACACACAGTGGGAGCCGATCAACGGGTACTGTGGACTAGATGTCCGCCGACACCCGCCGATTATCAGCCACAGAGACAGAACTACAATCTGCCTTTTTAAACAAGGCAGATTGCTGTTCTGACAGGAGGAAAGGCATGGATCCTGTGTCTTTGCAAAGCAGGGACTAGGATCTATGGCCCGGATTCAGATAGCTGAGCGCATCATTATGCGGGCGTAGCGCATCTCATATGCGCTACGCCGACGTAACACAGAGAGGCAAGAACAGTATTCACAAAGCACTCGCTCCCAACGTTGCGCCGGCGTAACGTAAATTCCTAGGCGTAAGCCAGCCTAATTCAAAGTAGGTGGAAGTGGGCGTGATACATTTAAATGAACCGTGACCCCATGCAAATGATGGGCCGAACGAACGGCGCATGCGCCGTCCTGTGGATGCTTCCCAGTGCGCATGCCCAGAATCACGTCGGAACGAACGCCTAAGATACGTCGAATCACTGAACGTAACCTACGCCCAGCCCTATTCATGTAGTACTACGTAAACGACGTAAAATACGACGGCTGTTCCGTCTTCCATACCTTTGCATGGGATGCGACTCCTATAGGTAGAATAACTTTACGCTGGACGCAAGCCTTACGTAAACGGCGTATATTACTGCGACGGGCGCAAGTACATTTGTGAATCGGCGTATCTCAGTCATTTGCATATTCGACGTGTAAATCAATGGGAGCGCCCCTTGCGGACAGCGTAAATATGCACCCAAGATACGACGGCGTAGGAAACTTACGTCGGTCGGATGAAGCCTAATTTCAGGCGTATCTAGTTCTATGGGTACGGCACAGAGATACGACAGCGCACATTTACACTTAAGCGGCGTATCTGTAGATACGTCGGCGTAAGTGTTTCAAGAATCCGGGCCTATGTCTTTCCAGTAAAAGCACCTCCACAGTTTAGAAAATCACTGGTCAGGCACACAGTTAACCGTTTGTTCTGCCCTGATGTAAACTCCTTCCCAACCAATGTCATTTGTACAGTGACGGTGTATATTTTTATTTCACTGTATCTGTGTTACTTGTTCCCAAAAAGTGTCAGCAGTGTCAGATAGTGTTAGAATTGGGCTGCAACACACGCACTGTGCATGCGCTAACGGCCCAAGGCGGTCTGTTTAAATTTTGGAGCTTTTTCTTTTCCTTGCAATGACTCTGTATATTTGTTCCCTATGTATGGGAAATCTTTTTAATGGATTTTTAATTGATTTTTTAAATAAACCAATATCAAGCAGGCTATACTATGGAAATTTTTCCTTTTTTCATATGACATCTGCTGACCACCGTTGCTACATATCTCTGTGAGTGCTGTCATCCCTGACCCATATGAGGAGCTACGACGCTGTGGACCCTGACGTTTGATTCGTGAAGGATATCGATCCATCTCCACTGCCTGAGGGATGTTTGTATCCCAACACGCCTGTTTAGACCCTTCCTGAGAAGGTCGGGTCACAGGCTTTCCGGTAAGCCTCCATTTCTCTTTACATTGGATTGTCTGTGGATTGCTTCCTCCTATTTCCATCTGCGGTCTTTTGGTGGATCTTCTGCTCTTTTACCATCTTCACCTGAGGGGACTACAAAACCCCTCCCTCGCTTTCTTTCCTTTGTGGACTCTATTTAATTTTACTCACCTTTATTCAACTTTATTTTTAGTTTCCATGAAACATGGACTTATACTGAAACACTGTGTATCATTATCACTGTGATTATTTATGTGGTATAATTTATACTGATTTGTTGGAACACTGAGACAGGTTCTCTGGCTTCACTGCAGAAATACATTTGTTTTAGGCATCACTTACCTTCACAGGTTTAGTTATCATGTTTATTTTTTGCAACAGTCCTGTTTACTTCAGAGGATAATTGCCATATTAGATTGTGTTATTTTTATATTTCACTTATACAATTTTTCATTCATGGTTTATTCATTTATTTAAATATTCTATTGACACACTTTTTACACTTGATGTTATATTTTGTCTAGCGCTGCACTGTCTTTTTCCAAGTGTTAGAATATCCACCACGATATTGCAGTGCTGCTATAAGTCACTGATCACCGCCATTACTAGTAAAAACAATTACATCCCATAATTTGTAGACGCTGTAGTTTTTGCGCAAACCAATTAATATACACTTATTGTGATTTTCTACCAAAAATATGTAGAAAAATACATATTGGCCTAAATTGATGAAGACATTTGATTCTTTCAATTTTTTTATTGGATAGGTTTTATAGCAGAAAGTTTATATATATATATATATATATATATATATATATATATATAGCCATCGTATAAGCAGCAGCCTTATATAGTGTGGGGCATTGACTTAGCCCCCTAAGCCATGATTGGCCAAAGGCACCCTGCCTTTGGCCAATTATGGCTCTCTTAGCAAAGCGCGCTGTGATTGGCCAAAGCAGGTGCATGCTTTGGCCAATCATAAGACGCCAATGCATTATGGGGAACTGTTCCATGGCACTCTAATTTGTCGCAAACGCCCCATAATCTTCTAAGTTCGGAAAACGGGCACACATCGGGCTCATCCCTAATTTGAAGTAGTCTTTACTTTTTTGGATCCATTTCTCAACAGTAATAGAAACCTAGATATGGAAAAAACACAAAATAATTAGGCCTGATTTACTATAACTAAAGGCAAATTCTTTTTGGATTAGCACCTCCCGTCAGTTTTTTTTTTACTGTCTGTGCCCCCATTAGGGAGATTCACCCTGTCTATTTGTCCTGTTTACCATTATCATTGAAAGTGACAGAAAATCCCAAATTTTGGGTTGTCCCAGGGGTCAAGTCCTGGGAAAAATAGTGTGGGAATTCACGTACCTCCAGCTCTTCTGCTCGAAATTTACCAAGCCAGAGAGAGCTGGTGTCATGATGCGGTTTGGGAGTATTTGAATGTGCCCAGGTGTGCTCGTGATACGGATTTCACCTTTATCCATCTGAGTCACAAATTTGAAAGCTGTTTAAAAGAATGGAGCCCTGGCCGGTATATCTTCTGCGATAAAGTGGTTCTCAAGTGTCCCGGAAGGATGGATCAAGTGTTCTCAGTCACTTCTACGAATTCCCGAGGGGACATCATCGCTTTACTGGATCCACGGTACTACAAATAGGCCTCATTATGCCTATATTTTCATCCCTGCTGCTGCTTTTCAAGAAGTCACGGACAAGAGCTGTTACCCCGTTCCAGTTTGTGTTTTCATCCCACCGGATCCTCATTTTGTTGCAGGTTGTTGACCTTCTATCAATGCTGTCGGAGACTGGGGCAGACTAGATAGTTAGGATTGTGTAATGTCATAGTTGTTACTGTGATTTTTGTACAAAATATTGTTTTATATCTCAAAGTTTTCTATCTTTTCTATCTTTTCTCTCTTTGCTGTTACACAGATTCAGGTCAGGCATTCAGGCTTGAATGCCTTTGTTAGGACGCTGGGGACAGTGTCTATTTAAGTGGGGGGAGTGTGTAGCGCCTGTGTACTTTCAGTCCAGATGCTATTCTAAATTTAGTGATTTTATTCAAATTGGGCCTCTGTTCTAGCTGGGCTGTGCTGTCGGTTCATTCTGTGTTCCTGAGGTGCTTTTCCACCCCGGGTGGCAGGTGGCGGCAGTGGAGTTCAGGCTGGAGGGCCTCTTGCCAGCAGCCAATCAGGAGGGGTTTTCCCTCGTGGGGCATGCTGGGGGAGGGTACTTCTTATGCGGACGCCATTAGGCGGGGTCTGTTCCAGTTCTTGTTCCGGGTGTGGCACCCACATTCAGGGTGACCACACATCACGGGCCCCGGCGATATGGCCTACCAGGCCAGGGCGCACGTGCTACGCAGAGTTCTTGGTCCCGGGACCATATTGGCCTGGGACAACTGAAGCTATGGCTGGGCCCCAGTGATCTACTGGGTCCCCAAGTTCTGAGGAGAGATTCCAAGCGTGATAGCTGTTCGGTGAGGAGTCAGCCTGAGGAGAGCCAAGAGAGGCAGGCAATCCAACAGGGCTTCGACAATTCATCGGAGATCGGGATGACCGGACACTGAGAGGTAAGTATGTCAGCAACCTGTCAGTCGGTGACCCAAGAACAAGAAAACTACCTGAGGGAGATTCAGGCTCCAATATTACTGAGCCAAATATTACTTCACTATCTACATTCTAGAGAAGGGCCTGTGGCAGAGGTTCCAGTCTAAAGTTCATTCCTACCAAGTCTGTGGCAGAGACTTGTGTCTTCTCAAGGTTCCCGAGTGATACCCTGGCTGCCAGGTCGGTGTGAAAGGCCTGTCCAGGTACACTATACCCACTCCGGCTGGAGTGGCGACGAAGTTAAAGTGTCGCTGGAAGCAGGATTGTTTCCGTCTTTGTTAGGCCTGAATCTACAATTCTCCTCCTCACCCATCTTTCATCTATCTACCTCAAGTTTGTTGTTTGCCGTGTTGGGCAAGAATAAAAGCACAAGAAAGACACCGGCTGCTTGGACATTCCGTCATTGCTGCTCTCATCTATCTAGCGCTACATTTACATCAGAGTTCCCACTTACATTAGGGTCTGCAGCATTGCCCTTTACATCAGAGTTCCCCTTCACACCAGCGACCACAGATTTCCCCCTTGTACATAGTACATAGTACATAGTACATAGTTAGTCAGGTTGAAAAAAGACACAAGTCCATCCAGTTCAACCACAAAAAAATAAACAAACAAAATAAAAAACACAATACAATCCCATACACCCAACTCCATACCCACAGTTGATCCAGAGGAAGGCAAAAAAACCCCAGCAGAGCATGATCCAATTTGCTACAGCAGGGGAAAAAATTCCCTCCTGATCCCCCGAGAGGCAATCGGATTTACCCTGGATCAACTTTACCTACAAATCTTAGTACTCAGTTATTTTATGTACATTTAGGAAAGAATCCAGGCCCTTCTTAAAGCAATCTACTGAGCTGGCCAGAACCACCTCTGGAGGGAGTCTGTTCCACATTTTCACAGCTCTTACTGTGAAAAAACCTTTCCGTATTTGGAGGTAAAATCTCTTTTCCTCTAGACGTAAAGAGTGCCCCCTTGTCCTCAGTGTTGACCGTAAAGTGAATAACTCAACACCAAGTACACTGTATGGACCTCCTATATATTTGTACATGTTGATCATATCCCCCCTAATTCTCCTCTTCTCAAGAGTGAATAGATTTAGTTCTTCTAATCTTTCCTCATAGCTGAGCTCCTCCATGCCTCTTATCAGTTTGGTTGCTCTTCTCTGCACTTTCTCCAGTTCTCCGATATCCTTTTTGAGAACTGGTGCCCAAAACTGAACTGCATATTCCAGATGAGGTCTTACTAATGATTTGTACAGGGGCAACATTATATCTCTGTCTCTGGAGTCCATACCTCTCTTAATACAAGAAAGGACTTTGCTCGCTTTGGAAACCGCAGCTTGGCATTGCATGCCATTATTGAGCTTATGATCAACTAAAACCCCCAGATCCTTCTCCACTACAGATCCCCCCAGTTGTACTCCCCCTAGTATGTATGATGCATGCATATTCTTAGTCCCTAAGTGCATAACTTTACATTTATCAACATTAAACCTCATCTGCCACTCAGTCGCCCAATTAGACAGAGCATTGAGGTCGGCTTGTAAATTGGCGACATCTTGCAAGGACGTTATTCCACTGCATAGCTTGGTGTCATCTGCAAAGACAGAAATGTTACTTTTGATCTCAGACCCAATATCATTTATAAATATATTGAAAAGTAAGGGTCCCAGCACTGAACCTTGGGGTACACCACTGATAACATTGGACCATTCAGAGTAAGAATCATTAACCACGACTCTCTGAATTCTGTCTTTCAGACAGTTTTCTATCCATTTACAAACTGATATATCCAATCCTGTAGACCTTACCTTACACATGAGCCGTGTGTGCGGAACTGTATCGAACGCTTTTGCAAAATCCAAATATATCACGTCCACAGCCACCCCTCTGTCCAGGGTTTTACTTACCTCTTCATAAAAGGAAATCAGGTTTGTCTGACAACTTCTGTCTTTCATGAATCCATGTTGTCTGCTGCTTAAATAGTTTTTTTCCAGCAAGAACTCATCCATGTGGTCTTTTATTAAACGTTCCAGTATCTTCCCAACTATAGAAGTTAGACTAACAGGTCTATAGTTACTTGGTAAAGACTTTGTTCTCTTTTTAAATATAGGCACCACATTGGCTCTACGCCAATCCAGTGGTACTATTCCTGTCATTAATGAGTCCCTAAATATTAGATACAGTGGCTTTGAAATGACAGAGCTCAACTCACCTAGGATCCGTGGGTGGATGCCATCAGGTCCAGGTGCTTTATCCACCTTTATTCTGTCTAAATATTTCTGGACCATATCACTTTTGAGCCATTGTGGATTTGGGGCTGTGTCACTCCCACCCCCATTTTGGACATGAGCTCCCCCATGCTCCATTGTATACACAGAGCTGAAGAAAGCATTTAATAAATTTGCCTTCTCTTTGTCCCCAGTCATCCACTCTAGATTATTTTGTAAGGGGCCTACATGCTGAGACTTCACCTTTTTACTATTAATATATTTAAAGAATTTTTTGGGGTTTGTCCTACTATCTTTTGCAATCTGTCGTTCATTTTGAATTTTTGCATCCTTGATTTCCTTTTTACATATCCTGTTATATTCTTTGTAACATTTAAAAAACACTAGTGTTCCTTCATTTTTATATTTTTTAAAGGCTACTTTCTTATTGTTTATAGCTTTTTTAACTTTGACCGTGAGCCACATAGGTTTTATTTTTAGCCTTTTAAACTTATTACCCATGGGAACATACTTTGCAGTGAGGTTCCACACAGTCTTTTTGAAGAATTCCCATTTCTGTTCTGTGTTCATCTGTGCCAATAGTCCCTCCCAGTCCAAGTCCTGGGGAGCAGCCCTCATCCTTGGAAAATTTGCTCTCTTAAAATTTAGTGTTTTAATATTTCCTGTATGTATTTCTTGCTTATAGTTAACATTAAATGAAATCATGTTATGATCACTGCTACCCAGGTGTTCCTTTATCTGAACATTAGTAATAAGCTCTGCATGGTTTGAGATTATCAGGTCCAACAGAGCATCATTCCTAGTTGGGGCCTCAATAAACTGCACCATAAAATTGTCCTGCAATAGGTTTTTCAATTTTTGTCCTTTAACTGTCCCAGAAGTGCCATTAATCCAGTACTGTACTGTACTGTAAGGGGAAAGCATGCAGACTGATGTAAAGGGGAATGCCGGGAACTCTGATGTGAGGGGGACCCTGGTGACCAGAGACCATCTTTCGCAGAGTGAATGCACTAAGGTGTGTTTGTGGGGGGGGGGGTTCGGATATAAGAGGAACCTTTATATCAGTGCTCCCTTACATTATTATATTCACTCCCCCCTCAAATTTAAAGCAGCGCCTGTTCAACAGGAGCAGGCCGCTACATATGTGTGTGATTTTTAAAACGATTGTAATTCAATATTTGACATTTATAAAAATATTTTTTATTTACTTAATATTACTTTTTTTTATACACCATGTGTGTCCTGTGAAAGCAGCTTCCATTTGACTGGTATTCTAGTCAATTTTTTCTTTTGTATTTGTAGCGCCCTGCTCCCAATGACTGGGGTGCTATCCTAAATTTAGAGGGCATCTGACCCATAGTTGGGCTCAGACTTTACTAATTCCATGGAAATTAGCCTCTGTTCTGGCTATGGTTGTGCTTGATAGAAATTTTCCCTTGTTGCCTGTAGGTGGCGTTACCACCTCAGGCCTATGTTGGAACACAGGTGAACCATGGTGTGTTAAGTGATCCTTCTTGGCAGCAGCCCAGTGGGAGTGGTGCCCCACTGTGCATGCTGGGATACTTAAGGGTCAGACGCCGTTTTTTCGGGGACCTTCACCTCATGGCTCTCCTGGCGCGAGGCACATGTGTGTGATTCCAGCCCCGGGACCACGTTGGTCCGAGGCTGCATTTCTATCCAGTAGGCCCAGATATGCTGGCTAGGGCCTATGAGTCTAAAAGGGATCCCAAGCTGTCCATCAAAGTGAGGGAAGCTGCATAACGAAGGAAACCGGGGGAGGACCTGCCCTGGAGGAGACCAAGCAAGGCAAGCCAATGTCTCGGGATAGGCCTGGTGACTTTGTTACAAAAGGGATCCACTACTCAATTTGATTTACAGTACAGCGGATCGGCTTAAAGGCTCTTTTGCTGTAAGGCAGGAAGTTTGGGACTGAAATCCTGTGGCAGAGGATCCCTGATTATCCATCTTTTGTTCTCAGACGGTCTGTGGCAGAAACTGTTCTCATGCTGTCCGTGCATCACTCCGGCTACTCCGGCTACTAGGCCATGTGAGAGGGGTCTATCTGGGTGAGCAATACCCACCCAGGAGAGAGTGGTGAATACTGGAACTTAGATACTTTTTGTGCATTCTGTACCGCGTACCTGAACCTTCCCCTTCTCTCTATGCTCTCCACTTTCTTCACAAGTTTTATGCAGCAAAAATAAAACCTAACAGTTGAAAGTTTTACCTCTTATGTGGACATTGCAATTTCTACAAACTTTCTTTCCCTAACAAAGAAATTAGAGGTAACGTGCAAAACCCAAATCTAAACCAGCAGCTACTATGGGGGTAGTGCTACATATTAATACATACTGTATGCTGCGAGGACCGCACTGACTTGTGAGTTGGCATATTTCTACAGTTTAACCACTTCCTGTAAAATGACAGCCGCAGTGGGGATCAGTTATCCTGACTGGGTGTCGTATGATATTCAGCAGGATAAGCAGCTCACCCACGAGGGCATGCAGCGTGGCGATTGGTAGTGCGGTGTGTCACTGTGACACACCACATCTCCGATCTTGGTGAACCAGAAGGTGTGGTTTATCGCCTTTTCCTCTATTTGCACTGACAAGGCGCGAGTAGAGGAGAGCCGATCAGCAGCTTTCCTGACAGGGCGGGTCTAAGCTCATAATCAGAGCATTATCAGTGCAGGCCCTTCAGGAATGCCAACAAGTGCAAACCCGTGTCTAACAGGGATGCCAACCCATGCCCACCAGGGATGTCAATCAGTGCCAATTTTAGGGATAGCAATCAGTACCCACCTTGGGATGGCAATCAGTAGCCATCAGTAATGCCTGTTAGTGCCTCCTCATCAGTGCTCCTATCAGTGTCATCTATCAGTGCACATCAGCGCCGCCTATCAGTGCACATCAGCGCCGCCTATCAGTGCTGTCTATCAGTGCCCATCAGTGCTACCTATCAGTCGTAAAGAACAATTACTTATTTACAAAATTTTATAACAGAAAATGAAGAAAAACTTTTTTTTTTATATTGTTATGCCGCGTACACAGGACCGTTTTTCATGACGTGAAATATTTTTTTTCTTTATGTCATTAAAAACGATTGTGTGTGGGCTCCAGAGCATTTTTCATGACGTGAAAAATGGGCATTAAAAATTTAGAACATGCTCTATTTTTTCGTGTAGTTTTTCACGTTGTCGTTTTTCACGTCGTGAAAAACGGTCGTGTGTAGGCTTTAACGACGTGAAAAAAATGCGCATGCTCAGAAGCAAGTTATGAGATGGGAGCACTCGTTCTGGTAAAACTAACGTTCGCAATGGAGATAGCACATTTGTTTCTCTCCGGGAATATTCTTTTCTTGCATGTGCACATTTTTTTCTATTACATTTCTCGCACGATTCTCCCATCATTGATCAGAAAATCTTTAGTTTTTCAAAAAAATTCCAACATGTCAGATTTCTCAAATTTGTTTGCCGCACGAAAATCAGCTGTTGCTGCAGCCCACTAACGGCGTGAAATTTGTACGAAAATTCTTTGATACGATTTTCGAAAGAAAATTCTTTCGAAATTCGAACTGTGTATGGCCGGCCGCCTTTAGTGAGAATAATGTGAATCCTGAAAGTTCAAAACACTATCAAAATTGGCAAACAAAAAATAATAATGATATACATAAGTAAGTATGGCAACAGTGCAGCAAGTGTGAATCAACAAAAATTAGTAAAAAACCATACACATAAACACATGCTCCCTGAAAAAAATATATAAAATTGAATATAATTCAATGGAAATAAGATGTGAAAAAAGTAAGCATGAAGTCCATTCCTATTGTGAAAAAGTCCAATTCCAAAGTAATTAAGGAAGGGAAGAAATAAAAAACTGTGTTGAAAAGAAGGCAATAATGGAGATGACAGAAGTAAATCCACCAGCACCGCAGGTAAGGTTGCTCCCCGTGATGGACGTCAAACTAAATGGGTAACCTTACCAGATAAGCTGGACCTCCGCTAGTGGCAAGGTCTACAGGAGGAGGAGCAGCACTGTGTTCTGTCATTGGTAAAGCCAGCATTTGGCTCCTGCAGAGATTAGGAGATCCTTTTCTTTCCAACATACAGAGGAAAGTTACCAGAGGCTAAGGGGGTGATCAAACACCGGTCCAGTGACATCTTGGGATCATCACAAGACCCTGCAGAGGGTTGTATCTGCATGCGCTATAGACCTTGCCACTAGCGGAGGTCCATCTTATATGGCTATATTATTATATTATTTTTTGTTTCCCATTCTTGATAGTGTTTTGAACTTTCAGGATTCACATTATTCTCACTTATATGTTTCATTTGATCTATTCAGATATCATGATTCATTTATACAAGTTTAATAACCACAGCAGATTAATTTAGACTAATCACTGATACCAGCAAAGGTTTTTGTATCTTGAGATACAGACCCCTGTGTTTTGTTTGCCATCACAGGGTTTTCATTCATTATATTTAGCGTGACTTTCTATCCTTTTATATTTAGTTTTTGCATGGTTTCACATGTTTTGTATGTGTCACAGCTTGGCTTTTATTAGCTATTTTTCAATTTTTATTATTTTATTTTCTCATTAGCGCAGTATTCCCCTAACCACTTGTATTATCACTGCGCAATTGTCATTCAAAGTGTGACAGTGCTGAAAGCTGAAAATTGGCTTGGCAGGAGGGGGGAAAGTGCCCGGTATTGAAGTGGTTAAACCATTTAACCTATTTATTAGTGTAGCGGCCTGATACTTTCTAGCCGGCACTGCTTTAAATTTAGAGGATAGTCTGAGTGTTAGTTGACGCAGACTGTTTGATATTTCACAAAATTTGGTCCTCTGTTCCATGGCTGTACTGTGAGTGACCACTGACCACTATTGTTGTCTGGGGTGCTGTTACCACCCAGGCCAAGGGTGGCAGCAGTCAGGTCAAGGTGTTTTGGGTGTTCCCCTTCAGCAGCCAATCAGAGGGAGTTGATCGGCCTGCTGTGCATGCTGGGGAGGAGCACTTAATGGATAGACGTCATAGGTCTGGGTCGTCGTTGATCCTGGGTCTGTCGTCCCACCATCCCCCGTGTGTGGCCCTCCTGGCTGGGGGTGCGTGTTCAAGTGTTCCTGGCTCCGGGACCACGTTGGTCTGGGGTTTTGATCTACTAAGTAGGCCCTAGGTCAGACTGGGTCTACGCTTGCAGAGTGGTCCTGTGCTGTCCGTTCTGAGGGAGGAAGCCACTCGATGAAGAACCTGTCTTGGAGAACACCGAGCATGAGGCTGGTATCTCAGGGGAGGCCTTGAACTTCATCGAAGGATGCACTGTTACTAAAAGGCTGAGTGATGGTCGCCTGTCAGTTCTGAGTTCACAAGAAGTCAATCGGGAGAGTCCCGGGTGCTTAATCCTGTGCTGAGAGGATTTAGGACCGAATATACCTCCATCTTTGGGAAGGTCTGTGGCAGAGACTTTGCCAAGTTTCCGTGTGACATCCTGGCTGCTAGGTTAGTGAGAGAGGCCAACCAGGTGCACAATACCCACTCTGGCTAGATTGGCAAAGAGAGCTGCGTTTCTGGAAGCAGGAGTGTATTACCTATTACCCTTCCACCTCTTCAACTACTTATTTTATTATTTTACCACATTCGGCAAATAAAGCAAAGAAAAATAAGTCTAAAGTGTGGACATTGAACTTTTTCTCAACTCTCATATGAGGAAATAGAGGTAACATGCCGCCCAAAACAAACCATCAGCTCTTTCGGGTGTAGTGGTACATTAGAAAATCACAGGGGTTCTAATCCTTCTCCACTCTATTAATCCCATTATGTAATGAGATCAAATACCTGGTTTAAAGGGGTGGTTCCCCCTAAAACAAATTTCTAACAATACATTCGTAAGACTGCTTACACTGCGGGTAGGCTGGCTTTTGTTTTGTTTTTTTAGTACATACCTCGATATCGGCGTTTCGTCCCTTGGCGGTGGGCGTTCCTAGTTGATTGACGTTCCTCCGACGGGCACATACGTGACGTCACAACTTTCCGAAAGAAGCCGAACGTCGCTGCGCAGGCGCCGTATAGAGCCGACTCTATACGGCGCCTGCGCAATGACGTTCGGCTGCTGTCGGAAAGTCGTGACGCGCAGTATGCGCCCGTCGGAGGAACGTCAATCAACTAGGAATGCCCACCGCCAAGGGACGAAACGGCGATATCGAGGTATGTACTAAAAAAACAAAACAAAAGCCAGCCTACCCGCAGTGTAAGCAGTCTTACGAATGTATTGTTAGAAATTTGTTTTAGGGGGAACCACCCCTTTAATGAGTAAAACAACTCACATTTTGATAAAACAACTCATGCTTTATTTTAGTAGTGTTTTTTTGTCAATTGCAAAAAAATAAAATGTGTGAAAAAAGTAATTTTATCCTTAATGTTAAGAGTAAAATTACTCTTTGTGAATTGAGCCCGCAGACAGCAATTGAGGCTGGGTTCACACCATTGTGAATTGGATGTTCCCTGCATCCAATTCACAATAGCAGGAGATTTTGACTGGCTCTCTGCGGAGTCGGTTCACATATCTCCGCAGAGAGTCCGGTGCGATTTGCATAAAAACGCTGTGCATCTTTTGGTCCATTTCAGGTCCTATTCAGCCAAAAATGTGTGCTGAAATCAGACCTGAAACGGTAAACCAGGACGCACCGGACCCCTGCTGTGAGGCGCATGCGGCTCATATGTGAACCCAGCCTAAAACTTGACTGTGCTTTTGTCACCTCACCACTCTATCCAAATCCTAAAACAAAGGTTTGCCTTTGCAGCCTCTATTGGTGTTTTCTGATTGGCATAGTGAGAGATTATTGGAACAATGAGTCATTCAGAATATTGGAACAAGGAGCCAAATTGTTAGGAAATAACTGAACAACAGAGTGATGAAATCATTATGGTGCTTCTCCATACTGCTTAGTCACATGGTGAGTGGAGAGAAAAGACCTTTACTTGTCAAGCAATTAACTGAAGCTACAAGAAATGGTGGATCCTGCACTAAAAAGCAGGGCCTTGTGGTGCTGCCAAGCTGAATATCATATAATTGCATTGCAGAATATACAACTATAGTCAGGTGAAATGGAAAGTACACCACATGGAAATTGTTCCATTTCTAAATGTAGCCCCCCCCCCCTGGGTCTTCTAAAGGCTGAGTGTCACCTCCAGAGACAGGGAGCAAGCTAGTATTTACCCCAAGGCTGAGTCCATGGCTATAATGGGGATTTTTGAACATAAATGGGCACCAGTCACTTTTGATCTTTTTAAAGCTTTAAAGGGTCACTAAAGGAAAACATTTTTTTAGCTGAAATGACTGTTTACAGGGTATAGAGACATACTAGTTAACTGATTCCTTTTAAAAATGATTAAAAATAGATCAAAATCAATCATATAATGTGCCTGCAGTTTAGTTTCGTTTTTGCTGTTGTTTCTTGGTTCTCTGATGTACAGAGAGCCAATAGAGGGCAGTGAGCAAATAGAGGGCAGTGATACTTTGTCTAAAACTCCTCAGCACCAATCCAGTTTCGTTTTACACACAGTAATCACACCTCCTTGATTAGTCACCACAGTGAGAAATCTCCCAGTACTGTGGTGATCAGGAAACAGACAACCAGGAAGTGTCCAGAACAGAGAGGATTTACAGCAACATCAAAGCAAAAACTAACAATGAGGACATGAAACCAGGACTGCAGTAAGGTAAAGGAAGCTATTTAGCTAAAAAAAAAAAAATCCTTTAGTGACCCTTTAACCTCCTGGGCGGTGTTCCCGAGTCTGACTCGGGGTAAGATTTTTGGGCTAGGATCGGTAACCCCGAGTCAGACTCGGGCTTGCCTCGCTGGATGTACAGGGAGTGTTTACTTACCTTGTCCCTGGATCCGATGCCACCGCGCTGTGTGAGCGAGCGGGACCTCGCTCGATTCACACAGCGTCCTCCTGTGCCGCCGATCTCCGTTCCCTGCGACGTTACGACGCACGGGGACGGAGAACGGCGCCAAATTTAAAAAAGTAAACAAACACATTACACACAGTATACTGTAATCTTATAGATTACAGTACTGTATGTAAAAAAAACACACCCCCCTTGTCCCTAGTGGTCTGCCCAGTGTCCTGCATGTCATTTTATATAATAAAAACCTTTTTTTCTCCCTGCAAACTGTAGATTGTCCATAGCAACCAAAAGTGTCCCTTTATGTCAAAAATAGTTTTAGATCAGCTAGAAAACAGCGATAATAAATCATACCGCCAGGGAGGTTAATGTAGAACTTGGAAGAAGGTGGTAGGAGAGAGGGTTAGGGGTCTCAGATACCAGCAGCAGATCACTTGCAGACTTCTTTCATCCAGAAAAAATACATCTTCATAGTACCAGAACCTTTAAGCCAACCTGGCGATACGGCAAACATGTTTCAGATTGTAGAACAAGATCCAGCTTCACAGTGTCAGACCTGGCAACACTAAGCACATTTTAGATGTAGGGGGTAAGTTTTCGCGCCAAAATCTAAATTAATAAATAAGATATATAAATCTCAAAAGTGTAAAAAAGCAGCAATCTAAAAAATTCTGGGGGGCAACCCCAGTATTATAGAGTATGTGAAGGAAAAGAGATGCGCTAATAAAATAAATCAATAAATATGTTAAGAAATTCAGTGAATCAACCTCAAATTTCTAAATAAAGTAATAAATTATGTAATGGTGGGATAGAAGTGAATATATATACAATGATAAATAAGTGACCAAGCCAATAAATAAATAGGTAAGACTCCTAACATAGGAGATCAAAGAAATTATTATTGTGCATAAACAGTCCAAATAATAGTGAAAAGAATTTTGCAGGGTAAGTCCATAGGTCTGTGTAGACTTCCTCCTCCACCAAGGAATGGAAAACAAAACACCGCAAACAAGTGCTCATGGATGGCACCTTACCACAAGAAGTTGATCTCCTTAATCAAAGGGAGATCGCAATAATAATATGAACCCATAAGTGGCTTGGTCACTTATTTATCATTGTATATATATTCACTTCTATTCCACCATTACATAATTTATTACTTTATTTAGAAATTTGAGGTTGATTCACTGAATTTCTTAACATATTTATTGATTTATTTTATTAGCGCATCTCTTTTCCTTCACACATTTTAGATGTAAGTGCATCCTCCAAACGAGTCACCAGGGCCTCCTGGCAGACCAGCCTTCACCCTGGTTCTCTCCATCAAGGGTCCCCCCTGGGTCGTCTCAATTTGACTTGGCTTCTTCCATGCTGGGAAAGACAGCCTAAGGACCAAAGCAGAATTAGTTGGCCCCAGACAGGCTTCTGGTCCTACATGCAGAGCTCACTTCAGCAGCACCTCCCAGAGGGGCCTGAGATAAGAGCCTGAGCACATGGCCAAGCCCAAAAATATATCTGCTCCCAGAATGCACCAGTGGCCAAGAACATCCTACTAGGCTAGCTGGAAGAAAAATAAATATTCATAACTTAATCTAGTTGTACTATCTCATACTGGCATGTGGTACCAGTAAAAGTAACATTGAGAAATGCACAACCTAATTGAGATTAGAGAAAAGGCCAGAAATAACTGTACAATCAGTCTAAGCCATCTACAGCTCAGCCAAAAACTAAATTTACATTATAGCCCCAGTTTAAGCTTGATGGATCCAGAGGAGTGGAAGAATTCAATTGATGCTATTAAGCACTTTATATCTATGCTCTGATGAGTTTAAAGTGTTTGCAGGGGTCGGTTCACACTGCTGCGATGTCAAAGTTCCGATGTGATTCGCACCGCTCTGCAGTGCAAATCACATGTGATCTCTGTGCGATGCAATTTCAGCCATACAAATTGTATGGCTGAATTCACATCAAACTCGCACAGGACCCCCTTTTTTTTTTTGAACACGTTCAAACGTGTTCAAACCCATGCGATCCGATTCCTGTCAGTTTGCAGATCACACTGCGATATGCAAACTGATTTGGGGGTGTCATTAACGTTTAACTGACACTCCCAGCTGTTTGCATAGGGCAGTGTGAACTGCCGCTGGGAAACATGCGATGCGGGAACCCGCAGTGGATTTGCAGGATTCCCGCATCGCAGCAGTATGAACCGGCCCTAAAGGTTCAAGTTATTTTTTTAACCTGAATGCATTCTCTGCGTTAAGGTAAAAAACCTTCTTCTAGCAGCACCCCTCGCAGCATTTCAAACCTAGACTGCACTTATTCCAATCCTATGCCAATGAACCTTTACCCCATACTGAATCTATACTGCATGTAGGTGTGCATGCTCTTCAGGGGCCCCAACAATAGCCAACAGAAGAACATCACAAAGGACTGTCCCTCCTATAATAAATGTTCTGCAAGCCCCCCTTGTTCTCCATTTTTTTAGACAGTGCATAGCCAGTTGGTCAAGGATTAGCATTGCTGCCATGAATGCAGTTTCATGTAGATTGGTAGATTAAACTTTACCACTGCTCACTACAGCAGCTGCTACTATTCATGCTGATCCAGACGCCAAATGTCATTTTACGCCTAGTCCCTACTGTAAATCACTTTGATTGCCCAATTGTGTTGTTACCTTTGTTAATCCATTTTATGCTTGCCTAGTTTATCAACCATATTAGGTGACAATATATTAAGTTTGCCTTTACTACCTGGTTTGGTGCTTGTTTTCTTTGATATAGCATTACTATTGGGTACTAAATATTACTTTCAGTGAATTCCTGTGATATTGTATGTTTGTACACGCAACCTGGTGCGTCAGAGGCGCTGAGGTTGTTGAGAAGGTCAAGACAAAGAACAGAGGACTCATCCTATACAGCGACTCCTAGAGGGGTAGTGCTACATAAGGAAGAAAGTTTTCTTTTCTCCCTTTCCCTACTTTTGTGACTTGCTTGTCATTTTCACAAACAAAGTTTTAATGTGTTCGCTCCCAGACAGCAATACTCAATGTATGTTTTTATTTATTTATTGCTCTTTCGAAAGCTATATATAAAAAAAAAAAAATGTCTGCCCTTTGCCAATTTTATAATTTACAAAGGACTGTTAGGGACTACTGCCAAGTTACAGGACACTGCTAGAGACTACGGCTGTGCTTTAAAAACCTGAGACACAGATGTCACAATTTAGCTTTAAGGAGAAGTGTGGGAATGTAAAAAAAAAAAAAAAAAGAGAAAACATATTGGTCTCTCCCTGCTGCAGCATCAATTTGATGCTGCTGCTGTCTCCGTCAGCTCTAAGCCAGAGAACTGTGTGATCACATGACCACTGATTGCTCAGTTCTTACCGTACTTGTAGCTGAAAGAGGTGGCTGTCAGTCACTGTACTTTGCTCTGCACCTCCAGCACTTACATGGGAGCCAGGCTAAAGCCGTGTACACACAATCGGATTTCTGATTGAATAAAATCCGATGGATTTTTTTCGTCAGAATTCCGAAGAAGCTGACTTAAATCAGTCTTGCATACACACTATCAGACTAAATTCCGACCCTGCCAAAACGCGGAGCCGAAAAAAAATGAAGTTCAATGCTTCTGTGCATGCGTTGACTTGATTCTGAGCATGCATGGCTTTTTCTCTGATGGAGTTCCACACAGATAATCAGAATTTACTATCGTTTTTTTATCCATCGGAAAAATTTAAAACATGTTCTATTTTTTTACACCGATGGAAAAAAGACCGATGGGGTCTACACCTGATCGGTTTGTCCGATGAAAAATGTCCATCAGACTTTTTTCATAGGAAAAAACGATCATGTGTACATGGCTTTAGGGGGGCGTGAGCAGCTGGCTCAGTCTCTCAGTGGCATGCTGAGAGGTTGGGCTAGCTGCTGGCCAGACATTTGGGTTGAATTATGACAATATTCCAGAGTCTAAAACGGTTTTGTTATGTCAAACAACAACGAGTTTTTAGCCTGCTGTCGACTGATTCTGGGTCACAAGAGAGCACAGGTAAGTGCATTCCTGTGACCCACAAAAAAAGTGTAGCTAAAAAAAACTTTGGCTATACATCGCTTTTAATACAAGAAAAAAAGAATGCATAATAAATATGAACTGTATAAAAATAAAATTGGCTGTTGGCTGGCTAACAGCAGTAATATACCACACAGCTATATCACTCTAACATGTCATGCCATATGGTTATCGGACACTAGGAAGGACTACTTTCATTTAGGAAAAACCTGAACAGAATTTTGAAAATGCTTCACAGATTGCTAAAAAACTTGTTTGTGACAATTAATAAAAGCCACGCATTTATCTTATTTTCTCTGTGTAATCATCCTTTGCAAGACACAGAAGCAGCTTTAATAGAATCTCAATGCCAGTAAATTTCATCATGACAAAAAATGAATCCCTACATCCAAAATATAAAACCCACAATTAGATGTTCACTGGCTGAATTACCACTCTGGCATATTAATGCACTGCGGTTTACTGAGTCAATTGCACAGTTATTTTGGAGTGCAAACATACATATGCAGGTTCTTGTACTTATGCTTTGTAGGTATCTAGAATGTGTGATACAATGGCTGGGTAGGTACATCTCTGGCATTAACTGTAAGATAAACACCTAGGTGACGGGAGCCAATTTTGCAATCTACACAGATATAACTGTAGTGACTCATTCCTTAGAATTAATTAAATAGGTGTGCACAATGCATACAAAAATGGAGAAAAATAGAGGCACTGAATGAGGTTATAAATAGGGATCTAAATCCCTGTCACTGTCTCGAGTTTCATTAATTGACACAACATCTACCCATAAGGATGAGGACAAAATTACCCAAAGACCACCGTGCAATTATTAATGAAGGAGAAGAAAATGAAATGGTGAGTTTATTTCTCACTTTGTTTACATTTTGACGCTAGTTAAATAATTATAATTATTAACATTTGAAAGGGAACCAATTTGAAGAGATAGGAATGCAATTGCGAGAAACATGTAGTAATGTTTTTCTTAGCACTATTCATTTTAAATCAAACAATAAATAAAACAGGGTGGTAAATAATAATAAAAAAAGCTACATAGTGAATATTGGATTTTAAATATTTAAAGATGATTGTATAGGGACTGGTACACTTTCCTTTATTACTTAAAAATGCACTAAAATATATGCTTATTAAAATATATCAATGCTTTTTTTCCCTGGCAACTGTACATAAGCAGGTAATGTAGAAACTGAAAATCTTAGACTGACTAAACAGAAAGTGAAGTTGTAGAAGTTGTCATTTAAATAAACCATAATAGCATATTACATGCTCGGTTTCAATGTCTAACTGTCTGTAAATTCTGACCAGTCTATTCCTCTGTAATCTAATAGTAGGCTACCTAGTATAATTCCAAGTGTTGCAAAGTTGATTGCAGAAAAAAAATGCAAATTGAAAATTGGAAGCAAAGTAGGACAAGATAGGGAGAAAAAGCTGCTTCTGCCTGTCAAGAAATAATTGAATACATCCAAATTCACATCTACTTACTTCTCCCACTTGGTGAGGATGTCTATCCTCCTGGCTTCACCATGTCCATTAATGAAAAAAATAAGAGATTTAGGTCATGTATTGACTGCTGTCAAATAAGGCACTGAACAAATGATTACTGATTTTTTTTCTTTTCTTTATGCCCTTTTTTGGCCTGTTGTAGACACATGCTAGTGCTAGTGCTAGTGCACACAGAGGCAGGACTGAAAGCAAAGCTAAATGCAAGGACTTCTGAAAGTCATTAAAATGTGAAGCATGCAGCTATTTATTTTTTTCGCTTTACAAAAACTCTTCTGTACAACAGATCTGGCTATGACTAAACACTAGATATAGTGTGAAATGTGTCAGCTGTCCGAGTTTTGTTTGCTGTGGCGTGTAGTGCTGTGCTAATTTTAAATAAAGGCAACTATTTTTCAAGAGTGCGGCTGTCCAGAAATACATTGTTATTCCTGCTCTGCTAATTGCATTGTCTACACCTGAGATCTCTGTGGGGTGGATCACCACCAAGGTTCCCACCTGGAGAGGCTATCTTTCTATCACCCATCATCCTTCTAAAAGAGCATCAATTATTGTGGCAAAAAAACTAAGAATTCAACTATATAAAGCATTAAATTCTGATTACATCCATAAAAACAAATTATTTGTTAATTAGCTTTTTATAATAATCTGTACTTTCATATGATCAACATTGTTATAAACATGTTATAATTACCTGCACAGAGCAGCCCTAATCCTCCTCTTCTCAGGTCCCCCTCCAGCGCTCCTTCCCCCTGCTGAGTTCCCCCTGCTTGCTATGGGGGTACTCATGCAAGCTCACTGTCTATGAAACACATAGAGCATGGCTCGGCCTCACCCCCGATCCCTCTTCACTTCCTGTGATTGACAGCAGCAGCAACCAATGCTGTGTCTCAGCAAAGGAAAGAGAGACACAGGAGAGCTGCAGCACACAGAATGTTTGTTTTCTAATCTTCATGCATAGAATTCATGAAGGTAAAAAATCTTCAGCCCTTACAACCACTTTCAAGGGGAGTTCCACCCAAAGGGAGAAGTTCTGTTTGACTTCCTCTTCCCCACCCTTCGCTGCCACATTTGGCACCTTTGGGGGGGGGGTAGGTACCTGGTTTTGACTGGTACCTGCTCCCAATTCCGGCTCAGTTCACAGCGTTGAAGTGAGCTAGAAGTTCAGCCCACCCCCCTTTCCCCTGGCAGCTGGCTCATTGACAAAGCGCAGAGCAATTCACGCATGCACACTAGGAAACAAGCCTTGGTGCTAGTTTCCCTTAGCCAAGATGGTGGCGCCAGCACCCGAGAGCCAATACAAGAATCGGCTCAGGTGATGACATCGCTGGATGCCTGGACAGGTAAGTGCCCTAATAATATAAGTCAGCACCTACAGTATTTATAGCTGCTAATTTTTTTTTTGTTTTCGGGGTGGGGGAACTCTGCTTTAAGTATAACCCTTTGTTAAAAGATATGAATTAAAAATATTTTTAAAAATATTAAATGGCAAATAAATCACAATATGACACTTACAGAGAAACCTCCCACCAATTGTCATATGGTGGGCAGTTGACCCGTCCGCAGGCCACCTCTACTGGGCTGGTGCTACCAGTTGTGCCAAGGGGTGAGTCAGGGTTGCCCTTCACCAAATCTGTGGTGAACAGGTCAGGCATGTCAAGAGTCTCCTGAGGGGTGAGGATAACTTCTTTGGTGTTCTCATCCAACATATCACAGGTGGATCTCTTGAGAGGACGCATAACTCTTTGCTTTCTCTGTTTCACTGGCTCGGGCATGGTATGCTCACTAGCCTCTTCTTCCTGTTTGACTGTTTCTGCCTCCTGAAGATCCATTTATTTTACTTCTGCTGTGTATCATTCTTCATCCAGTGTGGAAGAGGGAGACACTTCTGGCTCTTCTGCTGACAGAGCAGATAAGACATCACATCTGTAGGCAACAGGAACTAACAATCGCTTCACAAGATCTGTGTTGGTCCCAGGGATCAACAAATTTCCTGTGGATCCTGGCAGCCAAGGGCACACAATGGCCAGTGTCTCAAAGTTCTGGGGCTTCCCAGCCCTCAATGGATCACACGACAACTTGATCCACAGATATTCATCACAAGGTTAATCCTCCGCTTGAATACCCTGGATCTCTATGTCTTTCAACTTTTGCAGGGGCATATTCAACAAATACCCCTTTTAAAAGTCTCTGGTCAGCAAGGTAACCTGAGCAACCGAATCAACAATGGCTCTGGTATAAATTCCTTCCACCAAAACAGGTACTACAGACAGAGGGTCTACCAACTAGGCAAGAGCCCTTATGGAAGCATCTGGAACAGTAGGTGGGCGTGACTGGACTTGTGATTCCTTCACCTTCTGGCGTTGGGAATGTAGTTTCTGGCGTCATTTTGAAGGCTGATAGGCATTCCTCACTAAACCAGCATACACTGCAGGTGCCCTCCATTGTTCTCTTGCACCCTTGGGACACTTCTCTGCGGTCCATACCAGTCTTCTGTCCTCCTTGGTGTACTAGGGCATTCTCTCTGGTAGTGACCTACACCTCCACAGTTCAAAAAGATGTCTTTATTTTTTGGACCCGGGATACATTCTGCCTCGTAACACCCTTGTCGGACAGCTCAATACGTGTTGCTGTCAGCCGGTTAATCACTTCCAACATCTGGGATACCTGCATCATCAGTGTGGCTATCTCAGACCTGACATCCAATGACCTGGTCACCATCTCCATTATCTTAGACATCTCAGTCTTTAGAACAACGATCTTGGGATCTCTATCAGCTGTGCTGGCCACTCTGTCTCCAACAGCAGATTCCGACCCCTGGTTATTTCCTTTATTCTCCAGCATGGCTTCCTCCTCTCTCACTAATTTAATGAGCTTAGGATATTTCATGGTCAGGCATCCACTGAATTCTGCAGTCGAATACAAACTGGATCAGAGCGTGAAGTACCTTTTAGGATCTTCTGCATTCTAGCTCTACTGCAAGCTCTAGCTCTAATACAATCTGATGCAACAGCTTATTCAAGTGTCTGATGTGGCCTGGTCCAGTCACTCTTCAAAGTTGTCTTTCCCTGTAGGCACTGGAAATCTTCCAGAAAAGGGCCTGGGTTTTTGGTAATCACTTCCAGGGCATGTCAGAGTGTCCCTTGGCAATTTTGACACAACGTCTCCCAGAGCAGCGAAGAACTCAGGCCCAATAATGGTCGAAGATGGCATGGAGTAGGCCTCTTCCCTAGTGGCTTTGACTCGACTGGTACTTGCCGGACACCTGACTGGATTAGACAAAACTCAGCCTGGTTGTCCAGCTGCACACTGGACCCTCGCTTTCATTCCAGCAGCACATGTGTGCAGGAGGCCTCAGGTTTGACTTTGATCACTCATGTTTTCTTGTCTAACGACAAGGTCTGTACTACCTGACTGATCTGCTCCTCAGTCCAGACCTCCCCAGGCAATAGTGTAAGTGCAATGACCAATGAGAAACACACACGTTATAATAAAACACAGAAATTGTCTTGACTGCAATATTTCTGTGGAAAAGTAACAAACAGTATATATATTCAAGTAATCAATTGGAGAGCAATAACTGAGACTAAGAGCAATATAGTTCAATACTATATTGAGGCTGCTTTCAGGGGATTCCAAACCTAAGAATGTCCCCAAGAGCAGAGGCACACTTAAATGGCAAATAAATCACAATATGACACTTTATATTGGATTGGTTACCTCTACTCAAATTTGACTCCAAAGCCCTGTACACACAATCGGTTTGTCTGATGAAAACGGACCGATGGACCGTTTTCATCAGACAAACCGATCGTGTGTGGGCCTTATCATTTTTTTTTCCATGGGTGAAAAAAAATAGAACATGTTTTAAATTTTTCCTATAGAAAAAACGATCGTCTGAGTGGTAAGTCCATCGGTCAAAAATACACGCATGCTCAGAATGAAGTCGACGCATGCTCGGAAGCATTGAACTTAATTTTTCTCAGCACGTTGTAGTGTTTTACGTCACCGCGTTGGACACGGTCGGATTTTTGACTGATGGTGTGTAGGCAAGACTGATGAAATTCAGCTTCTTCGGTTATCCGACGAAAAAATCTATCGGATTAGATTCCATCAGATATCCAATCGTGTGTACAGGGCTTAAGAGTCCAGGCAAAAGGAGAGCAGAAGAATGACCCTCTTTATGTCAGACCTCTCTTTTCTGTCACCTGACACCACAGGCCCAACTACAAACACTGTATAGTTCAATATTCAATGGCTTAACTTCCCAGAGAAAATATCTTGCACACCCACTACATATACAGAGCCCTGAACATGTGTGTGCATGCCTGTATGGCATCAGTAACTTCAGTCTCTTGAAAGGAAGATGAGGCTTTGGATTCTTCAGCTAGCCACTCTCATCGGTGCACTAAACTTCTGAATAGCAGGGTCAAACAAGACAACTGGCCTGGATTATCAAGTAAAGAATGCAAGAACAATGGTGTCTGTATACAGTGTACAGTTTACAGTATACAACATACAAATCTGTGCACAGTGTCCTTGTTTCCTGAAAATGGGCAAATGCCCCCTCACCCAATCCTCCGATCAAGGCCCAAACAAACGTCCTGGAACAGGCAGGCTCTTCCCCCCTCTCCCAGGCTGCATGTCCCCGACCAGCTGTGGATACCTGGATCAATGCAGTGGATGGATCTGGGAGGCAGCACCTCTCCCCTAAGTCCACTTTGTTCTCCTGCCTCGTGTTAACTCTTCTTGTGCAGGCCGCAACTCAGTCTCTTCACCCTCCAACACAGATCCCTTGCCTGCAGATCCAGGCCAGTGTCCCAAGAGAGAGATCTAGGCCTGGACAAGCCTTTTTATACCCTCTCCCAGCATCCTGTTCTTTACTCACAGTGAGCTGGTAGTTGTAGTTCCAGCCACATTTTAGAGGCTATGGAATGAGGTGGAATTCTTTGTTCTATTCATGTATATAATAATAAAAGCCTGCATTTAGTGTGATATTTGCTGCCACTGGAGGATTCTTGCATGCAGCATTTAAAACTACACTGTGTTACCACAATGTCACATTTCAGTAATCTGCCCTAAACCCATAGCTCAAATGTGAACACTAGAGATGGTGGTAAGGAAGTCAATAAGACAAGCAGGAAATGACACACCATCTGTGTATAGAACACTTTGAGGTAGCCAACTTGAATTGCATTTTACAGATAATAACAGTGCTGCAGTTTGAAAAGTTAAAGCAATTTTTAATAACATTCAAAACAATATAACTTGTGTTATATTGTACACAATAAAAATTGTATACGCTAGATTATTATTTTTATTTGCTATTGTTTTGAACTAAAATCAATTCCAATGCACCAAAAACTAATTTGATGGTTGTCAATCGCCTAACAAAAAAACAGAACACTTGCACTGAACTGTAGGAATCCCAATGTAAGAAAAAAGAAATCATACATAGCAGAGCACAAGTATATAAAAGGGTGTAGGCTCTCGACTGACATAGATAGAACAATTCTTGGACTCGACACTACTTCCTTTTTTACATTTGCATAGAATTTCAAAATGTAATATTCCTTACATAATGGAAGGGATAATGCACAATAGCTTGTTATGGACCTTACACAGTGTACAATCTATTTTCGAGATTGTTAATTTGGTAGTCCAGACAGCCTGCCTATGTGTACATGTGTGTCCTCCCCGCTTCTGGTAACCCCCTCTGGGAAGCGCTCTTCCAAGGGGGTTACCTTGCGGGTGCACTCCTGAGTCCTGTACCGGTGTCCATAGCCGCTGACTACAGGACTTGGCCTCGTCCCCCATTCTTCATCAATGGCCAATGGCTGCGCTGCTGTCATTCTATCCAATGAAGAGCCGAGAAGAGTCAAGAAGACTGGGCCAACATCAAGCGCGTTCTTAACGCGGGACGTTCGAGGGCTCATGTAAGTAAACCGGGGGGCTGGGGGGGGGGGGGGGGCCTGCAATCGCCAAATGTTTTTTCACCTTAATACATGCATTAAGGTGAAAAAACATGAACCTTTACAACCCTTTTAAGCCCGGGCTGTGTGTATTTGCTTTTTTGACAGTTGTCTGAAAGTTTGCCAGAAGAAGACACAGTAGGTGTTTTTTAGGTGTAGGTGGTAATTAATTTAGAATAAAGGCAATATAATTATACCCTCCACATTGCAAAAGCTTAATGACCAAAATTTGAACTGTATGTATAAATCAGTGACATGCACTGTCAGCTTTTGGCACGGCTTCTGTCTGTGCTTTTTTTAAACTTTTAACAAATGAAGTCCTGCCCAGCCCCACAAGATGGCTTAGGACTTGTGTAGATGGACAAATACAGTATGCAATAAAGTGGAACCAAATATTCATACTCATACTCAATACAAGTAAGGGAAACCTTAGTTAAGGGAAAATATACTTTTTTACATAGAGGCTGTATAGTGAAATTTGAAAAAATATGGAGAAGATGGTCTGATATCCTGGAGGTATGACGAGAGAGGAGTGGGTAAAACGTGTGAGCAATTGGAGGGAGGGGGAGCATGGTGGCCAGGGGGGACAGGTTTTTTTCTTTTTTTTCTTCCTCTCATTATGGGCTTGGGTTGTATGTTATTTTGGTTGTTTTTGTTGTTTGTATATAAAAGAAATAAAAAGATAATTTGATAAAAAAAAATAATACTCATATTCTTTATAGCCAAGGAAGCTGCCATATTTTGGCAAACAGTTACATTAGCAGGTTTAGTACCACTAAAGATATTGTACGTTCAGTTTGCATTTCAGATGCTTCTAAGTTCCACCTGAATTGCTTAGCAGGTGCATTAAAGGGGAATTAAACTTAAAAAATAAAAAATTGCTGACAGGTAGGATTTTTATGACAAATGAGAACCTATTGCTAGGAAACTTGCTAGGTAAGTATGAAATAATGTACTAATATGTGGCACATGCTAGCACATAAACTAGGCTAAAAGTTCCTGGAGTAAAATGTTTTTTTTTTTTTGCAGTGGTTTAATTCCATTTGAATTTACAGTTGATTTGCAGTTGGCCTTCTTCTGGCCTGTAGCAACCTGCGGCAAGTTGCTTTTGCATTGTTAATGACTTATGGAGGGAGGCTTTATAAAGAAAAGCCTCTTCTGTTCCCATTTCAATTTTTCTTTCACTGTCAATGATACCTGGCTTTCCCTGACCACCACTAAGCCCTGCCAACTGTCAGTCTACTCCTCGTTGAAACTGTCTCAATGGCCAGTAAAGGCACATACATTAGACAGGGTAATGGCAGTTGAGTAGACTTAGTTATGAAGTAAGGGAAAGTCAGGTGACAAAGTGAAACCTTGCATTTGAGATGAGCTTGAGAAGTTTCTGAGTTCCATCAGCTTCTAAACCTGAGACAGCTTCAACAACAAACTAGAGAAATGTTACCACAGAAAACACAGGTGTTATTATTTTAAATTGTTAGAACATCTAGCAGCTATCGGATTTTTATCCATATTTGTATAAAATGTATATGGAAACTGATTCACACAGTTAAATATTTTTTTTTTTTTGTTATTTCTGCTTCAATTATTTGTACTGTGTTTTGACAACAGGAAATTTTTGGCTATAAAGTGAGCATCCTTTGGATTATCCTGTGTGTGATTGGATACTGCGTCTCAGGAGGGATTCTTCTCTTGCTCTTTTATTGGAAGCCAGAGTGGAGCGTATGGGCAAACTGTGTTCCATCCTCTTTGGAGAAAGCCAATGTAGTTTTACTTAGAACAACTGTAAGTACATTTTCTATTGCAGTGTCCAGTTGTATAGAACTGCAATCCATTATGAGCTTTAAAATGCAAATGTTGTTTATATACACCAACTAGATATAATCTCACTGCTTTCTATTGTTGATAGCAGTATTACCAGACATTTCCCCCCATCTGAATTTCCACCATGTTATCTAGGATGAAAGGAAGAAATACACTAGGAAGAAAGTACGCTGGATCATGTTAGATGAATTTAAAGATTGGCTGAATGGGTCGCCGTGTTCTGTCATGTCTGATGAAAACTCCACAGTAAATAGAGCTATAAGAAGACCAGATCTTAAAGTAAGTTATAGTAAAATCTTTTAATAGCATGCTTGCATTAGTGGATTTAGCACATATGGACATAGCAGCACTAATAATTTTTTTTTGTATATCTCAACTAGTAATAAAAAAAAAAAACAAAGATATCAATTCACTTGCAGCAATGCCCATAATATTTTCTAAAAATGTAAACTTATAGAGAATAAATGGAGAAAAATGATATCAGTAAAGTGCAATACAAGGTCCAGTCAAATAGTTGACAGTCTTTGGCTTCCGCATGAAAAGGGTCAAAACGATGTTAAAGGGTCCTGCAGCTTGCCAGGAGAAGATCCGGGAAGATCTGAGGAGCTCAAATTCATTAGAATAATGCAGTATCTCTTTATAGTATAGCATTACTATCTCTTAATTGCATAGAGAATAAATAGAAAACCTCCATAAATAGTACCAATGGTTAAGGAGGAAGTAAACCGCCTCGTAAAAAAAGGGGGAAAAACCTAATCCTGCAAGAGAAAGGCATAATGAGCTGGTATGCATAGCATACTAGCTCATTATGTGCCACTTACCTGAAATCGAAGCCCCCGTAGTCCTCCTCGTTCACCGCTGCCGCCATGTCCCCTCGTAGATACTTCCTTGTTTCGCCGCTCCGGCGCTGTGATTGGCCTGGAGCAGCGATGATGTCACTCCCGGCAGACCCCCGAACATGCGCGAAAACACGGCATTATGTGCCACTTACCTAAAATCGAAGCCCCCGTAGTCCTCCTCGTTCACCGCTGCCGCCATGTCCCCTCGTAGATACTTCCTTGTTTCGCCACTCCGGCGCTGTGATTGGCCTGGAGCAGCGATGATGTCACTCCCGGCAGACCCCCGAACATGCGCGAAAACACGGCATTAACCCAGGTTATGCCATTGTGAAAAACTGCACTTTCAGTGCGCCTGCGCCGTTGTCTATGGCGCGCATGCGCCGTAGACATTGGCGCCTGTAATTAATGTAAATATCCCCTAAACCGTGCAGGTTTAGGAGATTTTTCTTGCACCTACAGCCTTAATCTAGGCTTACCTGTAGGTGCAAGTTGTGTGGTTGAGTTTGCAACCACTTTAATCCAGAGAAAGACTGAGAAAACCCTTATACAGCATGGTCCAATTTGCTCCAACAGGGGAAAATAAACTTCTTTCTGATTCTCTAAGGCAATTGAATATTGCCTGGATCAACAATCTCTGGGGTCATTATCACAAATTCTAATATTCAGCTATATTCTAAGCATTTCGGTATGCATCCAGCTTTTTTAAACAATTTACTAAGCTGCCTTTAACTGGTTTCTAAGGAAGCCTATTCCACATTTTCACAGCACTTACTGTAAAATAGCATTTCCATTTGTGCAGATTAAACATATTTTCTTCCAGATACAATTAGTGCCCCCTTCTCCTTTGCAATGAAGTTAAAGTCAATAACTCTCCTTCAATTTCACTGTATATAATCATATATAATATATATAATTTCACTGTATCTAATCATCTCTTCTCAAGAGAAAATAAAGTTAGTTCAGCTACACTTTCCTCCATGCTTCTTAGTTTAGTTGCTGCATTACTTACTCTGGTCCCCTGCACACTGTGAGTTTTTTACCCTTGAACACTGTATGTTACAAACTGCCATCCCCTGAACTCTGTGGGTTACCTACTCCTGGTCTCTGCACTATGTGTGTTACTTACTCTGGACCTCAGCATTACAGTATGTGTGTTACATACTCCTGACTCATGTACTCTGTGCATTACTTATCCTTGGCCCGTGCACTCCTTGTGATATGCACTCCTGTCCCCTACAATCTGTGCATTACTTACTCCTAACCCAGAGCAGAGTAGGCTTAGATTTTTTTTTTATACATATCGCTTTTAATCTGTGTACACATGGCCAGAATGTCGGGAGACATTTGCGGGTACAAAAAATACCTGCCAACATTCTGCCTGTGTGTATGTGGGAATGTATGCTGGAGAACCAGCAGACGATTGACTCCCGATCAACGCTCCCAGCCAAAGGCAGAGAGTGCTCATTGGCATGTTTTGGCGGGGGCCATGCTCAGCGGGGGCCATCCTTGAACTAACCTTGCATGGTTGGTACAGCGGTTCCTGAGCGCAGCCGCTGTAGTGTGTACCAGGCTTAAGTCCCCCCATTGTTAGCACAATTTGATCACGCCCACCATTGCTCTCATTAGGGTGCCCTAGGTCTTTCAAAAGCATTGAAACACCCCTGCACAGAAGACAATTGTGAAGTGTAATATAGCGACTTGCCAAACTAGGGTGTTTTATGAACTTGTTTGTTCGAGAAATCTGTGTAGATAAGGGCCACAAAGTATTTGTTACTATTTTGTATCAAGTGTATGCAACATAAGGGCATGCCAGAAAAAGTTTTTCCCAATACCAAGGTAAAGATCATGATTGTTTTTCTAAGATAGGAGTCCAACAAAAGCTTTTATGACAATCTCAAACATTCTGATAAGTATAAATGTGTCAGGTGGATGGATATTGGGCTGTAACCTGGCTTAACCTAATAAGAAATCTTGGCATGGTAGGAGCAGGTACTAAGAAGCTCTTTGTTTGCCAGCGAGACAAACTAAATTGACTTGGCAGAAAAATGCAACGCTGTAAAATGATGACTGCCCAGTTTGTTCCCATATTAGCCAGGTACTCTTTATTACAATATACAATAAAATCAGTCTGAGAATCATTAACTAGAATATTCAGCTGGGGTATCTAGCAACAAGATAACATATTATTAATATCAAACTATTACGTGGTGCTGATAGATTACAACCATAGTTTTTATGTGTTTTTGTATGCCGATGTATATGCTTTCGCATGCACTGACACAATCTTACATCAGTTTAGTTTCCATTTATCTATCTCAGCAACAAATCCAGTACTTTGTAAAGAAAGATTCCAAAGCTGTTATAGAGTTCTCACCATGTGCTTCCCACATTCTTCATTGTTATTATGATGCATTTAAAAATGATTAAAGAATACCATTACTTGATGGTTACCTAATGTTGTCAAATAACTAATATAAAGAATAATCAAAAGCTTCCAAGACAGTTTCAACTGTTTCTTACTATCTTGGACAAAGTTCATATTTAGTATCATAGCACTCTGCTTAAAGCGGTTGTAAACCCGCATCAAACATTTTTTTTTTCTCCTGCAAGGCAAAAGTCATAATGAGCTAATATGCACCGCATATTAGCTCATTATGAAATACTTACCTCGGAATGAGGTGTGTAGAACTTACCTGGTTCACGCCGAGCGAGATATCATCTTGCCTCGGCGCGTCTTGCGGGTATCGCCGCTCCAGCGCTGTGATTGGCGTGCACGCGGGAGATTTAAATTCGGCAAGGTCCAGCGGCTGCCGGTCCTTTCGCCGTAGATCCCCCGTGCGCATGCGCCGCTGGCATTGCGAGGGGAATATCTCCTAAACCGTGCAGGTTTAGGAGATATTCTCCTTACCTACAGGTAAGCCTTATTATAGGCTTACCTGTAGGTGAAAGTCAAAAAAGTGGGTTTTCAACCACTTTAACCATGACCTCATACATCAGTCTTATTTCTAGCAGGAACTCCTGTTGTTACAATAAACAAAATGAATGGGAAAAAAGTGTGGCCACAACACAATGTACAGCAAATTCACATTTTTATTTGTCAGTTTGTTGTAAAAATAAGAAGTGCTGAAAATATTTTAGCTGCTTATGTTGCAGAACCAACCACCACATTAAATCCAATAAAGTATATAGTTACTGACCCTTGTCTCCGGTGTAATGAGATATTGGAAACATTGTGGAAAAACAAACTGCACACTGTTATGCACAAGAAAAGACACCATTACACTGTAAACCACCCCTCCTTAATTTTCAAGTTCCTGAACCTTTTCCTCCCATCTTCCTTTATGTCAGGATATAAATACATAAGTAGAGAAAATAAAGGATCCTTTCAGTTGTCAGGAGGATACTGAATTTGAGCACTATGACCATTGGGACAGAAAAAATATTATTAATATCAAACTACTAGCTGAATACCCGGCGTTGCCCGGTCTTCCAATCTTAACCTTTTGGGGAGGAAAATCATAGTAATATAAATATACCCATCTTTTATATAAGGGTGTAGGTAAGGGTTAATTTAACTGTCATATATTTTTATTTGGCATATAAGTAATATGTGTACCAGGTTTTATTGAAATATCTCCAGGCGTACAGAAGTTATGTGGGAACATACATTTCCCATTGATTTACATGGCACTTTAAACAAAAACCCCGACCCTCACAAATGGGGGTAGTTAAGGGATAAATTAACTATCCTATAGTTTAAGTGGACATATAAGTAACATGTGACCAAGTGTTATCGAAATATCTACAGCCGTTTGGAAGTTATGAAGTAACATGTATTTCCCATAGAGTTGAATGGGACTTTAAAGGAAAACCCCGACCATGGCAAATGGGGGTGGGTAAGGGTTAAACCACCTATCCTATGTTTGTTGCTGACATATAAGTAACATGTGTGCCAAGTTTCATGTTAATATCTTTAGCCGTTTGGACGTGATGCTGGAACATGAAGTAACATGTATTTCCCATAGAGTTGAATGGGACTTTAAAGAAAAACCCCGACCATGGCAAATGGGGGTGGGTAAGGGTTAAACCACCTATCCTATGTTTGTTGCTGACATATAAGTAACATGTGTGCCAAGTTTCATGTTAATATCTTTAGCGGTTTGGACGTGATGCTGGAACATACATACACACACACGTTGAGTTTTATATATATAGATAGATTACGTGGTGCTGATAGATTACAACCATAGTTTTTATGTGTTTTTGTATGCCGATGTATATGCTTTCGCATGCACTGACACAATCTTACATCAGTTTAGTTTCCATTTGTAAATGGAAACTAAACTGATGTAAGTCAGGACACTCTCTACTTTGCAGATAGAGAAAGGAGCTGTGTGTTAGTGGGTGTCCTGACACTCCTTCTTGCCCCCTCCCCCCTTTAAGAGGCTTTCTCCACACCAGGGAGAAAGCCTTGCATTACTGTGTGGAGTTACAGACAGTAGAACAGGAAGTGAGGATTTCTCAGAAGAAATAAGGACATTTAAAAGCAAAATTGAAGGGTGAGGTAAGTGAAGGACGACTGCACTAAGATAAAGGATGCTATTTAGGGAAAAAAATGTTTTCCTTTACAACCCCTTTAAGGGCAAATGTAGTGTTTAAAACCCTTGCTTCTTATGAAAATAAACAATTGTCCATTTGACCAATTAACCATTTTATCATTATAGTTTGCATTGGCCTTTTGAATAGAATTATCATAGGAAGAGTCTCACAATTCTATCATTCATGATGACTCCCCTTTTAATGTGTAAATGTTCTGTGACTGCTACCTGTCTATGCATGCACATCAAGAATTTTTACAACTTTCCTAATATCAATTAGCTAATAGCTAATCCTTTTTATTTCATCAATTGACATACATTTCATACCAAGCAGTCAGACGTATACACTTATTTCCCTATTACGCTTACACCTTATACTTACTACACACATATTTCCATATAGAATGCAAAGCATAGGCGTGCGCAGGGGGTGTGCCGGGTGTGCCTGGGCACACCCTAATGCCCAGGCACACCCCAGGGTTTTTTCACTGTCACAATATGTGACAACTCAAGTTCGGCACCCCTGCTAACTAATAGTGCTGCCAGTGTGACTATTAGTTGAATGTAAAATTCCTGTCAGAACTGCAGCCACTGACTGCGGAGTGAGCAAGCAGGCAGCCGCATTTGCCGATACTGTCTCTGTAGTCCCAGCTCCAGAATCCCTTACAGCTGAATATCACTCCGCCACCTGCTTTAGGGATGCTGTATCCAGACTACAGAGGAAGCATCTGATAATTCCTGCCTCTGCCTGCTTACTCCACAGCTGGTGGCTGCAGTCCTCACAGGAGTTAGTGGTTACCAGAGCCCACCATCTGACACCTCCTGTTGCCACAAAACCAGCTTACAACGGCAAAACAGCCAGAAAAACAAGTACCAAGGAGAGAGACAAAGTCAGGGCTTTCACAGCTCCCAGTACAGGTGGGCAGAGCAGGAAGAGATCATCACACTGAACCCCTGGGCACTGCTTCCTGACAAGTACACAGATCTCCCTGGGGCAGATCTCCCTAAAAATCTAAGGCCTCGTACTCACGACCAAACATGTCTGCTGAAACTGGTCCGCGGACCAGTTTCAGCGGACATGTTCGTTCGTGTGTAGGCAGTAACGTACAGAATTCCAGCAAACAATCGTCGGCCAGACCGTTTTCCAACGAACAACTGTTTCCTGGTCTTGCTTTAAAACAGTCTGCTGGAATCGTGTCCGTCAGACATGTTCGGTCGTCTGTACACAAAAGCAGCGTACAAAAACCCTGCGCATGCTCAGTCCAAATGAGGAGACGGGAGCGCTCGTTCAGGTAAAACTCGCGTTTGTTTGGGATATGGCACATTCGTCATTAGAAACCTTTTATTCTAGCAAGAGAACAATGTCTTAAAAAGGCGCACTAAACCACATTTTCAAGCCTCGTTTTATTAATTCTTCTCTTGCTAGAATAACCCCGTTCTCTTGCTGATGCAATTTCAATAGAGTTGTCCCATACTGAAATGTCACATTTCTTGCTTGTGATGTAATCCTTTAATAATGTTTTCTATGCCAGACGTGTGTTTTGGTTGGTGGTCCTCCATAATTTAGAGTAGTCATTTTTGTAAAGGAATGTGCATTTTTTTATTATTTTTTGTTGTTTCTAGTTATGTCACCATTTAAACTATTTTTTTTTTACATGTTTTTTTCATTTTTTTTTTTTTTTTTTTTTTTGGTGTTTCATTAGAGAATATTAAACCATGTTGGCACACCAAATGTCCCCCCCCCCCCCAAGGAGTGTGTCCTTTGTAAATTACCCATTGTATATTTATTAAAGGTTTGCTGCCTAATAATCCCCACAGTATAACAAACAATAGACATGTTTTCAAATGAAAGCAAAAAGCCTTTTATTCAGGCAAATGTCATCACAAAAAATAAAAAGAACGGCAGCACTAGAATAGATAGCAAACTATATGCAAACTTGCATTTCCAACATGGTGAAGGATAAACTTCCAAGCCTCAGGAGCCAAACACAAAAATATGAAGCAGCAGCACACAAACAAAGGAACCCAAACTGTGGTAGTACAAACAAGATGTCCTTTATGTGGAAGGAAATGGAAGGCAGAAAATCAACGTTTCCTCCTCTTTCCAGCCTTCCCTCCAGGCAGCCTTCCAGCGGATCGAACACGGGGTCTTGCAGGTGGGGTTGATGTGGCAGCAGGAGGATGGTGTTCCGCAAGCCGGGCCGGGTCACATAGCCCAGTGTCTGGGGTCAGCAGGCCCCTCTGCATCCACCAAAGGACCTGGTTCATCAGGGCCTTTGCCAGTCTTCTCTGGTCCTCCTCCCCTTCATTTAAATCATGGGCCAATGAGGCACTGAAGGCCTCTGTGGGGTTGAGGGGGGCCCTCATGATGGCGCTTGCCTCCTGGATCATGCGGAGGCTTGCCTCCTCCACAGGCCTCAACTGCCTCCTTCGGCCTGATGGCCTCACCTGGGGGGGAGAAGACTGGCTGGTGGTGGTTCTCCTGGCCGGGTGGACCTGCTGCAGGCCACTGGGCCCAGCCTCCTCCTGGCTGACACTGACCCCGGCCTCCTCCTGGCTGCCACTGACCCCGGCCTCCTCCTGGCTGCCACTGACCCCGGCCTCCTCCTGGCTGACAGACACCTGAGGATCTGCCACCTCCTGGCTGATCTCTTCTTCCTGTGTGGAAAAAAAAGGAATTTTTTTACAATTTCGCTAAATAAAACCACACTCATTTTCATGTTTTTCGTTTAGTATTTTCTGTTCATTATTACTTGAATACACTCTACTTCTGACCCCTGCAGTTGTCATCTCTGACACCTATTTGTCTGAACACCTTTTTTTTTGCTTTTTTGGTGTTTCATTAGAGAATATTAAACCATGTTGGCACACCAAATGTCCCCCCCCCCCCAAGGAGTGTGTCCTTTGTAAATTACCCATTGTATATTTATTAAAGGTTTGCTGCCTAATAATCCCCACAGTATAACAAACAATAGACATGTTTTCAAATGAAAGCAAAAAGCCTTTTATTCAGGCAAATGTCATCACAAAAAATAAAAAGAACGGCAGCACTAGAATAGATAGCAAACTATATGCAAACTTGCATTTCCAACATGGTGAAGGATAAACTTCCAAGCCTCAGGAGCCAAACACAAAAATATGAAGCAGCAGCACACAAACAAAGGAACCCAAACTGTGGTAGTACAAACAAGATGTCCTTTATGTGGAAGGAAATGGAAGGCAGAAAATCAACGTTTCCTCCTCTTTCCAGCCTTCCCTCCAGGCAGCCTTCCAGCGGATCGAACACGGGGTCTTGCAGGTGGGGTTGATGTGGCAGCAGGAGGATGGTGTTCCGCAAGCCGGGCCGGGTCACATAGCCCAGTGTCTGGGGTCAGCAGGCCCCTCTGCATCCACCAAAGGACCTGGTTCATCAGGGCCTTTGCCAGTCTTCTCTGGTCCTCCTCCCCTTCATTTAAATCATGGGCCAATGAGGCACTGAAGGCCTCTGTGGGGTTGAGGGGGGCCCTCATGATGGCGCTTGCCTCCTGGATCATGCGGAGGCTTGCCTCCTCCACAGGCCTCAACTGCCTCCTTCGGCCTGATGGCCTCACCTGGGGGGGAGAAGACTGGCTGGTGGTGGTTCTCCTGGCCGGGTGGACCTGCTGCAGGCCACTGGGCCCAGCCTCCTCCTGGCTGACACTGACCCCGGCCTCCTCCTGGCTGCCACTGACCCCGGCCTCCTCCTGGCTGCCACTGACCCCGGCCTCCTCCTGGCTGACAGACACCTGAGGATCTGCCACCTCCTGGCTGATCTCTTCTTCCTGTGTGGAAAAAAAAGGAATTTTTTTACAATTTCGCTAAATAAAACCACACTCATTTTCATGTTTTTCGTTTAGTATTTTCTGTTCATTATTACTTGAATACACTCTACTTCTGACCCCTGCAGTTGTCATCTCTGACACCTATTTGTCTGAACACCTTTTTTTTTGCTTTATCCCAGCTTGGTTTTTTTTTTACAATATCTAATCATTAATCCACCAAGAATTATTTACGCCAGAAATATAGAGGAAACTACTATACCTCCTCATCGAAGGGTGGCAGATCTGCATCTCTGTCAGCCAGGCCCTCTTCCTCCGACTCTGCAGGGCTGTGGTCATCTGGGGAAGGTCCGCTGGAAGGTAGCATGGAGGAAAGGTTGGAAGAAAGACTGGACATCGTTTTCCTGCCTTCCATTTCGTCCCGCAAAAAAGCCATCTGTTTATAATACCACAGTTTGGGTTCCTTTGCTTGTCTTGCTGCTGCTCCCGATTTTTGGCTTTTATTAGCTTTGTATGCTCTCCTGTATGTGCTTCTGAGGTTGGCAAGTTTATCCTTCACCATGTTGGCAGTGCATCCTGGCACCCAAGTTTGCATATAATTTGCTAGCTCTTCTAGTGCTGCCGCTCGTACCTCTTTATTGCAATATAAAGAGTGCTTGGAATTCCACAGGATGGGCGTCTCCTGATATTTTTGGAGTAAGGCCTCTATAGATTCCTTGCTTTGTAGGAGGTCCATTGTAATTTTTCCAAAATTATATTTCTTTTTGAGTCTAGATTACAAAAACATAAACCACAGAAAAATAAATATTCCAAAGGATCAGCGTTGACCTTGATCTAATATGTGTCTTCAAATTTATTACCTATATCTAATTCCAAACACAGTCTCTCTTGTTTAAACAATGATTGGCAGCTCGGCCGCATTGCTTGTACCAAACATTGATTTGCTAGATGCAGAGCCATTGTTCACATTGCAGTAAATATTTTAAATATAGAAAAATAAACAATGCTTACAAATGACAGTTTTCATCTAGGCACTCTTTCATGTGTAAATCTCATGCCCCTGACAATGGATGACATAAAAGACACTTCCTAATGACCTCTGTACAACCAACACTTGAACAATACTTTGCCTGATCTGAATACACCATTCAAAAACTTGTCAATGAGGTACAGCATTGTTCACATCTCTATTTTGTGAGGTGTCCAAAAGCATTTGGATACCAAAATAACATTGTGGTACCCCATAGACAGAATAGCTTAAAAAGGGTGCAACCAACAGCCCAAACCCCCATCCCATGTGTCTACATTTTCAAGGCCTCTGCTGATCACATTTTTAATTTCCTTACCTTCCTGTCTCTCGCTCCTCGTTTCTCACGCTCGCCTAATTACCGCGTAAGATGCGTAATCACGGCGTAAACCTTTTAAACACTCCGCGTATTTATTAAACCCCGCCCTCGTCACCTTTGCGAGGCCCCTAATCAATGAGTTTAGGAAATATGGCGTTAACTGTGTATGTTCTGGATGCGCTCGAAGATTCTCCGCGTAACCGACGTAAACACGTTGTTTGCATTCTCTACACTCCGCGTATGTATTAAACGCCGCCCTCTTCTCCGCCCATGGCGTAAGAATTCATCTTTTCCACGCCCATAATCTCTGTGGGAAAGGAAAGATGGCGATGTCACACGAGCGGGCACGATGCTCTCATGCCACAAGTGAAGGGACAGAGGCAGGGACGTCCCGATCAAGGAAAAGAAGATATAAAGCCACTAATATGCGGTTCCAGGAAATGGTGGAGTTAGTTTACATCATGCGAAAGAAGGACTATGATGGTGAATTAGGGCCATACAAGACCCCTAACCGCCGAAAGGCACATATTATGGACAAGGTGGCGAGGAGAATGCAGAGGATGTTTGGGATCACCAGGTCCAAGGAACAGCTGAGGAAACGATGGTCAGACTTAAAATTGAGGGAGCCACATCAGATGAAGAAAATACTTAAAATTCTGCGTAAAAGTAAGTAAATATATATTGGGGTTGGGGGGGGGGTGATTGTCTGCAATAATGTGTTGCCATGTATATTTCACCATCTGCCTCCTTGGCCTGCTTGTAATTTTAAAGACATGTTGTCATTTATTTTTTAGGACATAAATAACTACATATTTACAAATAGTGTTCTTAGTAAACAACGTAACATCACATAGTTTATCAGAAAGGCTCGGTTATTCCAGGAACAACACACCTGGACATGGCTCACTGGCCAAAAACTTTGTTTGTAAACATTGTGTAAAAGCTAGTTCTAGAAAAAAAAAGTATGAGAATGGGAAAGGCAAACAGGATTCATTCTAAAAACAGTGGTAATAAAGCAGATGTTTTCACATCTGCAATGCAGAGCACCTGTGTCTCCCCAAATCAAAAATGGGTTTTGGTAGGGTCTCCCAGAAATACAGTTTAGGGGGGACATCCATGTGTGTCACTTTGCTAAAAAGGGGCAGGATCAGAGCTTGCCATATAGAAGTAATTGCAAAATGTAGGTTTGGTGAAAGATAAAAGTAACTAAATGAAAGCATCTTCTAAGCAATGTGTGCGATTTATGCTCTCCAATATCTGTGTGCTGATGAGTCTACATTTTTTTTGGTTTATTTCAGGGGAAAGAAGTCGCCAGCATTTGGAGGAGGCAGAGAGGGCCAGACAAGGCCAAAATCTGCCATCTCAACATGTGGAGGAGGAGGAGGATGTGGAAGGAGGAGAAGAGGATGTGGAAGGAGAAGAGGATGTGGAAGGAGAAGAGGATGTGGAAGGAGAGGAGGATGTGGAAGGAGAGGAGGATGTGGAAGGAGAGGAGGAAGGAAGAAAGGAGGAAGGAAGAGAGGAGGAAGAAGTAATTTTGGACTTAGAAGTTATAGCAGATGAAGGGCAAGTGGCGGAAGAACAATTTGGCGAATTGAAAGAAGGTGGATTGATGGATGAAGGAGGAGTCCAAGATGATGGGGAAGTGGTGGAAGAAGGAGGAGTGATAGAAGATGATGGGGAGGTGGTGGAAGAAGGAGGAGTGATAGAAGATGTTGGGGAGGTGGTGGAAGAAGGAGGAGTGATAGAAGATGTCGAAGAGGTGGAAAGGAGAAGCCCATCAGGTCAGTGTCACCCTAGCTTGATTCAAAAAAACATATGTAGATAGGCCTCATCGAAAAATAATGTTGTAAATGCCATTTTTAATTTTTTTTTTAGGGGAGGAGGATGGTGTGCCAATATTTTCACGTGCAAGTGCTGCTATAATTATTCAGCAGGTAATGGAGTGCAGCACTGAAATGCACAATATGCGTGAAAGGATGTTTCTCATGGAACAGAATGTAACAAATGTCCTATTGGAATGCAGCACGGAAATGGACAATATGCGGCAAAGAATGATGGTCATCGAATCTAATTTTAAGAACATTATTGACATGATGGGCCGTGTCAAAGACTGAAACACCCCCCGCCCATCCCCTGCCCCCACAAACATTTTTACAGTTTGAATAATGAATACGCCAAAATTTGAAGATACACACACAGTGTGCCAACATGTGCTATCTGCCATCACAGAATATCTAATGTCTGTGCTTTGTGGGTCCAACCCCCTCCTCCATCCTCAAGTAGTTGAGAGGAAGGGTTTGCTCCCACAAAACACAGACATTGATCACCCATGATGTCAGATAGCACATGTGGCCATTTGTCTGTTGAACCAATGACATTTGGCGAGTTTGCACTGAATGTGTGTATCTTCCAATTTTGGCGTGTTCCAGTGTGAAAGCACACCATGACTGACTGCTGTTGTGAGTTTTTAGATTTTTGGAATTGGATTTTGTTACTTTTTGACCATGTTGAACATTTTGGGATACTATAAAGTTTAGACCATAAAGAATAAACAACGCCAAAAAATTTAAAATATATATATATAGAATTATAAATCTCTCTAATCACTGAATTTAGTGAAGTAGAGATTTGACTCCAAAATCTCACCTAAAAATTTACTTTTAGAAAAACACACCAAAAACAAAAAAAATGGTTAAAAAATTATTGTTTTTTGTGCATAAAAAATATGCCCAAAAAAAAAATTAAGGCGGTAAACACCCCACCAAAAATAATCTATATATATATATATATATATATGTAAACAATAAATCTAACTATATTTGATAAAAAAAAAGTGAACTTGTTAATAAATGTATAATCTGCATAATATTTTTGGTTGAATTACCTGAAAAAAAAAAAAAAATATAAAAAAATTTTGTAGACTCCTAAGTACAAAAGCAGGGAGTAATGAAAAAACTATAAAATAATTTTTGGGGTCATGAACAAGCAAAAATTAAAATACTTGACCTCAAAATTTACAAATGGAGTTGCTTCTTATTTCTAGACTCAATACCCTGTTTGTAGATGAGTGAATACTGTGCAAAATGTGGTTAGTTACTAAAAGTGGAGAAATCAATTATGCATTACAATTGAAGAAGTTAGTTAGAGAACCAGGAAGACAGAAAAAGAGAAAAAGCATTAATGACAAACAACTGTATAAAGTCCAATGGTCTAATTATTTATTATTTTTTAGAATATTCCTTTCTTTGGGGGCCGAATTAGAAAGAAATATGATCTGGCATAGCAATGGCCCCCCGACCCATGAAGTACTCAACATATTTGTCGCGTACCTCACGAGCTGATTGGGGGGCCAAGCCAGCGCGACCAGTGTCCAGCCCGGGAAGGGGATCTGAGGGTAGTCTTGCCTCAGAACCGATGTCGGGTAGGTACGTCTGGGAGTGCCTGCGTAAAAAGTTGTGCAAAATGCAGCAGGCAAATACAACGGTGTCCAATTTATATTCCGCCAGATGTATCGATGTCCTGAACAGGCGGAACCGGTTGGTGAGTATCCCAAAGGCATTCTCGACTACCCTCCGAGCCCTGCCCAACCGAAAATTAAACACACTCCTCTCTGAGGTGAGGGTCCTCTGGGGAAAAGGCCGCATGAGGTGAGGACCAAGCCCGAAAGCCTCGTCCGCTAGGAACACAAACGGAAGTCCTTCCACATTATCTTCATCTGGTGGCAATGCCAGACCACCAGCTTGGAGACGATCATAGAAATCAGTCCGTGCGAACACTCCCCCATCAGACATCCGGCCGTTCTTCCCCACGTCCACATATAGAAACTCATACTGTGCCGACACAACCGCCATCAACACAATACTATGATAACCCTTGTAATTATAATAGTACGACCCCGAGCGGGGTGGGGGCACAATGCGGACGTGTTTCCCATCTATTGCTCCACCGCAGTTTGGAAAATCCCACCGCTGGGCAAATTGGGAAGCCACAGACTGCCATTCCTGTGGTGTGGAGGGTAGCTGTGGGGACAAACAAAAATAGAGATTTAGTACTTTGTAACAAAAACATCCTACAAGCATCCTTGTGACAGTTCACAGTATTAAAATTGCATTAGAAAAATGTGCATGGAGAATTTGGGAAATGAAATATATAGGGCCACTTCATTAAGAGACTCCACAGCCCTCTGATGGGGACAATAAAAGTTTGAAGGGGGGGGGGGGGGGGGGACACAAAAACCAAAAAGTCCTGTTTGAAAAAATGGCAAGGTGGGTTTGTCCCTAGGATAGCATGCTGGACAGGTTAATATTGGGTAAGGGACAAATATGCAGGTAGGCCAAGAATAAAACATGTAAAGCTGATATCAACATGCATAGGGAGAAAAGGTAACGTTAGTTAAACACACAGCATATCTGGGAAAATAAAAATAAAGTTAGTTGGCCACATTATTAGAGCCAGGAAACTTACCTTAATATACTCCTCATGCATAACTTTGATGATGGCAGCACACGTGTCCGGTATGATGACCCCAAGCGCCTGCGGAGAGATGCCTGTCGAGAACTTGAGGTCCTGCAGGCTCCTCCCAGTCGCCAGGTACCGCAACGTGGCAATAAGCCTCTGCTCGGCCGTGATGGCTTGGCGCATCACAGTGTCCTGCCTCGTGATATAGGGGGACAGAAGTTCCAGCAGACTGTTGAATACGGGGTCCGTCATGCGGAGAAAATTCCTAAAGTCATTAGGATTATTCTCCTGGAGTTCCCTAAGCAGAGGCATATGTGAGAACTGGTCACGCTGGCGCAACCAATTCTTGGTCCAGAAACGCCTCCGCCCCCTGTTTCTGGCCAAAGTACTGGACAAATGAACATATCCAGCAGCCATCCCATAAACAGCACCAACTCGCGAAAATTGACGCTGCTGCTCCATCATGGCTTCAAACCGGCCGGCTGGTCAGTCAAGAACACACTGAAACAGAAAGCACTCGCAAATCCAGCACTACCTGCGACAAACGCGTGACAAACAGATACGAGCGCACAGGATGCAACTGCTAAAGCAGAAACAACCTGCTTGCCTATAGCCGAATGACAACTACGTTACCGCAAGCACACGCACTGAACCCGTGAATACACGCTGTCAAAGCCTGGAGACCGAGAAGCGCGAATCAGCTCTAACCAAACCTTCACTAACACGAGCAAACCCGTAACTAGCAAAAGAGGAACAGAGGGCGGCGCCATTAACTTTGGTCTTCCCCTTTATAGTGACGTCGTACGTAGTTTACGTGCACGCGTTCCGGTACGACGGGAATTTGGTCCGCTGGTGTGTACACGCCAGCGGAACAAAACACAAATCAGCCTTGTACGCCGGAAACTGTCGGGCAGACAGTTTCCAGCGCACAGATCCGGTCGTGAGTAGTGTTGCTCACGAATATTCGCATTGCGAATATTCGACTCGAATATAGCATATTCGAGAAATCGCGCTATATTTCGAATTTCGCGGTGAATATTCGCAATTCCGAATATTCGCATTTTTTCAATTTGATTTTTAAAACAGATCACATCCTATCGACGTCTAAAAGCATTGCTGGTATGATTAGAGACCCTGGGCCGAGTAGCTAAGCTGAGGCGATCCTTTTATGTTGCCAAATTGAAAAAAAAAAAATTGCGATTTTTCGCTATTGCGAATGCGAAAATGATTGCGAATTTTCGATAACTGTGGTAGGAGAACTCTGATTGTCTCTGATGCAAAAGGGGGGGGCTTTGTGTATGTTTCTGTTATGAATATTTGTATGTTTGATATTATTATTTTTTGTAAGAAGGAAAAAATTGCGCATACCTTAAAAAAGGGGAGAATACAGCAGCAACTCAAAAATGTTATACAACATAAATTAATACAAGACAGAAAATGGAGTCGCTCTACAAGAATAAAAAATATGTCTAGCGACAAGACATGTGGGCAAATTATAAAATAAGCAAGCGCAAATAACTTGTGAAATACACAGTGAAACAAATATATAAAGAAATATAGTCCCAATAATAGAAAAATAATCTTTCATAAAAATGTCTGATATGTGAAGTGAAAAAAAGTCCAAAGCATGCAGCATGAACGTGTTCAATCTTCAAGGTGTTTGATTGACAAATGGCTGTGACAGATGGATAGAGTAAAGAATCACCACCAATGCAAAACACTTTTTATTTTCTATTGTAAAATATCACGAATATTCTGAGCCAATCAGAGTGCTCCTTCCGCATTTGCCGAATATTCGCAATTATTTTGTATTGTAAAATATCAAGAATATTCTGAGCCAATCAGAGTGCTCCTTCCGCATTTGCCGAATATTCGCAATTATTTTGTATTGTAAAATATCAAGAATATTCTGAGCCAATCAGAGTGCTCCTTCCGCATTTGCCGAATATTCGCAATTATTTTGTATTGTAAAATATCAAGAATATTCTGAGCCAATCAGAGTGCTCCTTCCGCATTTGCCGAATATTCGCAATTATTTTGTATTGTAAAATATCACGAATATTCTGAGCCAATCAGAGTGCTCCTACAGCATTTGTCGAAATTGCGCAATAAATATCGCATTCGCATGTTGCGATATTTCGATAAAATATCACGAATATTCTGAGCCAATCAGAGCGCTCCTCCAGCATTTCTCGAAATTGCGCAATAAATATCGCATTCGCATGTTGCGATATTTCGATAACATATCACGAATATTCTGAGCCAATCAGAGTGCTCCTACCGCAGTTATCAAAAAAATCGCAATTATTTTCGCATTCGCAATAGCGAAAAATCGCAATCATTTCATTTCGATAAAATATCACGAATATTCGAATTTAGCGAATATATCTCGAATATTCGAATATATATTCGAGATATATCGCGAAATCGAATATGGCATATTCTGCTCAACACTAGTCGTGAGTACAAGGCCTAAGAGGAATGATGGAAGCCTGAATTTTCTCCACATGTGAGTCCCAACCTTCTCTGCCTTTTACACTGTGCTGTGCTGTAAATCTGTCCTACACCTTGCAGGGAAGGTTTGCTGAAAGAAAAGCAACATTCTTGAACATTTTAGGAATTACTGGGACTTCTACATAGTCATAGATGTATTCAACATACACAATATATCTTATTAAAATCAATATTTTTTACATACATCTATGTAGCACCTCAGAAGTCTCATCCTAACAAAAAATGTGAGCATTAACATCGAGGAATGGTATAATACATCCCAACTTCAGGAAAGTAAAAACATTCCGGGCCAGATCCACATAGAAATAGATCGGCACAGCGTATCAGAGATACGCTATGCCGCCGTACCTTACCTGGCGTTCTTTCGAATCCTCAAAGATTTTGCGCCGTAAGTTATGGCGGCGTAGTGTATTTCTGGCGGCGGAATTCAAATCGGCGATTAGGGGGCGTGTTTAATTTAAAAGAAGCGCGTCCCCGCGGCGAATGAACTGCGCATGCTCCGTTTCAAAATTTCCCGTCGTGCATTGTGCTAAATGACGTCGCAACAACGTCATTTTTTTTTTACTTAGACGTGAATTACGTCCATCTCGATTCAAGGACGACTTACGCAAAAAAAAAAAAAAATCTAATTTCGACGCGAGAACGACGGCTATACTTAACATGGCAAATCTAACTATACGCAGCAAAAAAGCAGCTTTAACTATACGCCGGAAAAAGCCGACTAGAGGCGACGTAAGAGAATGCGACGGCCGCGCGTACGTTAGTGGATCGTCGGAAATAGCTAATTTGCATACCCGACGCGGAAAACGACGTGAACGCCACCCAGCGGACGCCGAAGTATTGCATCTTAGATCCGAAGGCGTACGAGGACGTACACCTGTCGGATTGAACCCAGATGCCGTCGTATCTTGGTTTGAGGATTCAAACTAAAGATACGACGCGGGTAATTTGAAAGTACGCCGGCGTATCAGTATACAAGGGGAAAAATGCGCAAAATTCGAATACAATGATTCCTTAATATTATAAAGATATGCAACAATGAAGGTGAAAATAAATAAATATATATGTAAAATATATATAAATAAATAAATAATGTGCATGAGATTTGCACAGTACGAAAAGAGTCCAATGCTCCAGGTGAAGGGGGGGGGGGGGGGAATTGGAAAGTCCGGGGATGGACGGATGAAAGTTTTTGTAGGGGTCACAACTATAACCTCAGGGCTGCCATTATTGAAGAACAGAAACCGTGTTCCGAGACTGTAACAAAAAAGCAAGGGAAGAGGCGCCTCTAAGTGTAGATGTTTTAACGTAATTTAATATATAAAAGAGTACAGGCAACTCACATTTTTTAAGTTAAAAATAGGCATTTGTACATATTTCTTTAGAGGTGGTCATCAGTTCTGTCACTTGTGGTCCTTCTTCTGCTGGGCACTTGTGCTGAGCAAAGCTGTCCTTCACCACTGTAGGGTGTTGAGGCCGGCGGCGGTGGGGAAGAAAGCTTGTAAGCCAGGCAAACAAAGTGAAGATGTTGTAGCAGTAGGATGGCACTGGTGACGTCACTGGAATATGCGATGCGTTTCCTGAGCGTACGAACTGCGGTGGTGCGGCAGTCGCGCTCCTTTATCAAGCTGGTTTGGTAGGGAAACGGAGCTAAATTTATAGGGGGAGGAGGCGGTGGCAAGGACGTGTGGGGACGCAAAAGGGGGCGGGACAAGACGGCGGTGATGTGAACAGAAAACAAGATGCTAGCACAGGGCTGTAATAGGGACCTATAAGGGGGCGGGAGAGGACGGCAGTGTTAATCCTATGGGGGATCAGTAGATACGACGGCGTACTCTGTCTGTGGATCTGCCCCTCCATCTTTATATTTGTTTATGTATTATATTAATGAGCTTAATGCCCTGTAGACAATAACTTTGTGTACTTTGACATTTTCCTCCTATTCTATGTCATGTTTCGGCCAGCTATGTGCATATGACTGTGTCTGTATACCTGCTGGTTTGATGTATCACACACCTCACTGTTTTAGGAACGGATTCTGTATATGCTTAGTTCATTAATAAAATGTTTCTGTTTTTAAAAAAAGTCCATCCTTGCGTGTGGGGGGAGGGGGGAATATCCTCTTTAACTTACCTGATTCCAAGCTCTCTTTCTTCATCCAAAGCCGTGACATCATCATATACCATACAGAGACATTAACCCTGTACAGTATGTTATGATAGGGAGGCTGGAGTGTGACCACAGCCAGTACCTTGCATAAAAGCTAAGGGGGACAATCACAGTAGTGGGGGGAAGTGGAGCAAGAAATAAGGTAAAGCTGGTTACACATAGATTGAGATTTGTCCAGTTCTCCAGGGACTGGATATATTTCAGTCTTTGTGTAGCCTTCCCTGTAAGACAGAAGCCAATATTAGTTCAGCTTCTCTTGGACAGGACTACTGGAAACCTTGTTCTTGCAGCCAATCAGCTGTAGCACTAATCAGTGTATTCTGACAGAGGATAGTCCCGCTGTCAGAATACGATGTCCCAGCAAGGCAGCAAGGGGGATTTCTGCATCCATATCGCTTGTGTAGATGCAAGAACCCGTCAGCCAGCGATCTGAATAATAATAATAAAAAAAAAAACGTGCACATGTACCAACTTAAAGCAGTTGTAAACCACAGCAGTGAAAAAAAAAAGAAAACTTTCCCCTGTAAGGCAATTGCATAATGTTCGAGTATGCATCACATACTGGCACAATATGAAATGCTCACCTTACAACAAAGCCCTCTGACAGGGCATACATCTTCCCCGGTCTTCCTTCCAGGTTCGCAGGCTCTGGCTGTATGAGTGGCCGGAGCCGCAATGATGTCACTCCTGCACATGCAAAAAGAATTTCAGAGGTGGTGAGGAGGGGTTGTATCGTCTCCTCACAACCTGCTTTAACCTCTTGAACTCCACTTTGCATGCAGTTGCAGGCTACTTGCAGAGTGCCGCCTTTCACTTGAATGGGTGATGGTCAGTAGGTGCTACACCTGCTGAAAGCAAGAGGGAGTACAATTTCAGCTGCGGCATGTGAACATACCCCGTCGCTGCCTCTAAAGCTACAAGATGGTAGTGGTTGAGGGACGGTAAAAGCACAGCTCAACAGCAGGGTTTTACTGCACCTCACAGTGGCACACACACATGCACAACATGAACATCAAGAGTCGTACCTGCTAGACTAAACTCAGTGCTAATCCCTGCTGGCTGCTGCTGTCACAGACCCCCGCTCCTGGCCTGGCGGAGATAATGCCAGCCGCACAGAGGAGGGTACCAGGGAAGTCATCGCGCGCATGTCGCTCCCGGCTTCCACACAGGCAAAGTGGGGGCTATGTTAGTGCGGGGGGGGGGGTGTGGCCGCAAGAGGCCACAAGAGCCGAGAAGTCGCCGCAGGAGGATGGGGCTGGGACCGCTGGTGGCCTTGTCAGGAATCCGGCCCCGCCCACGCAACGTCACTTCCGGTATTGGTTACCGGTATCGGTGCATTTTCACGAGTAGCAATGCTTGTGAAAATGCCTAGCATCTGCATCGATACCGATACCAGTATCGGTATCGGTGCATCCCTAATTGAAAGGCAGGATTTTCCCAAATTATACTTCTTATAACAAACTGAACAATAGTACCACATAGTGACTACATGTAAATTATTCCATGTGTTCTACCTTGGTTCTCTTCCCACAGTGGGTGTCAGCCCTACCAGAAGCAAGTTTAACTCCATAAAACAACCACAATAGCAAAATTAGGGGGTGCATATCACATAGATCAACCACATCCAATGGAAAATTAGTAGAGACTTCAGCTACAGCCTGCTTCTTGGCAATACCCCATCAATGTATTGCTTATATAATTTTAATTGAGGCCATTTCTTGGTGTAAATATCGTCCTGTTACCATTTATTTAGGAAGATGTTAGTCACACTAGCACTCATGACTACTCTCTTGATTTAATTATTAAACTGGGTTACTTCTTACTACTTTTTTTCACAGCAATACATTACACAATAATAATAGCAAAATATTCCCTAGTGTATATATTCTACAAAGCATATCCCATTCAGATTATATTTTCAAAGTGTCCATCAAAGTTCATGAGAGAACTTTCTCTATGCCAGTTAATTAGTACATACGGTAGTCTTCTCAATTTACTACAGACATAAGACTTTAATTCATGTCTATGAAGTGTATTCTTCCAATTAGAAGATTACTTTCTTTTATCCTTAAAATATACCATTTTATAAAGGGAAAAGTTAATCCAACTGCTAAATGAATCCAACCCTGAAAGAATAAAGCTGCCCTGTCTATTATTCTTTTAAGTAAAATAATAATAATAATCATTATCATCATCATCATAATAGTTATGGTGAGGCAGATGGTAATTAATATCAATATCATGAAATATATGGGTAATATCAAAATCCCACTATAATGACCAATAAGGTAAGTTTCTTGGCACTTTACAAAACTCAACAAGTCATTGTTATATTGTATGTTGTACACTCTACATATTACTAAGCTACGATAGAGCTTTTATTACCCTCTGTAGAACAAGAGTATTGATACACCCAGTACAGAAACTAGACATTTTACCAACATAACATGTTAGACAATTAATATATGTCACGGATATAAATATCCATAGATACCACACCTACCCATACAGTATACATAATAGTAAATTTGATCAGTATTTTTTTGTCACGCTTCCATGAATGTGATTTAATGCTAAAATGAAAAAATCTCTCTAAAGGTAAAATTCATTCGGGTTCAGAAGATTCGATATGTATGGGACACCTACAAAAGGGAATTTCAGAAAATTGGGTAAGTTTAAGAACTTGTGAAGAACATATCCCACCTTTTAAAATCATATTTTCTCAAATCGAACTTTGTACACAGGTTTGCAATGCATACTTGCACTACCAGTCAGTTAAGACGTTACCTTCAAGTTCTGATAACAGTTCTATTAAAGTGGTTGTAAACCCTTACAGACTACTTTAACCTACAGGTAAGCCTAGATTAAGGCTTGGAAAAAATAAAAGAGATGGTGTTGCGCTCCAATAGCATGGAATAGTGTAACCACTTCCAGACCTTAGGTGTTTTTCAGATTTGGTGTTTGTAAGACTAAAACAGTTTTTTTCTGCTAGAAAATTACTTAAAACCCCCAAACATTATATATTTTTTTTCTAACACCCTAGAGAATAAAATAGTGGTCATTGCAATACTTTTTGTCACACCGTATTTGCGCAGCGGTCTTACAAGCGCACTTTTTTTGGAAAAAATTCACTTTTTTGAATTAAAAACTAAGACAACAATAAATTTGGCCCAATTTTTTTACATATTGTGAAAGATAATCTTACGCAGAGTAAAATGATACCCAACATGTCACGCTTAAAAATTGCGCCCGCTCGTGGCATGGCGTCAAACTTTTACCCTTAAAAATCTTGATAGGCGATGTTTAAAAAATTCTATAGGTTGCATTTTTTGAGCTACAGAGTAGCTCTAGGGCTAGAATTATTGCTCTCGCTCTAACGATCGCGGCGATACCTCACTTGTGTGAATTTAAACACAGTTTTCATATGCGGGCGCTACTCGCGTATGCGTTCGCTTCTGCGCGCGATCTCGTCGGGACGGGGGGCTTTAAAAAATTTTTTTTTTTGTTTTCTTATTTATTTTTATTTATTTTATTACTTTTTACACTGAAAAAAATAAATAAAAAAATGTGATCACTTTTATTCCTATTATAAGGAATGTAAACATCCCTTATAATAGAAAAAAGCATGACAGGTCCTCTTAAATATGAGATCTGGGGTCAAAAAGACCTCAAATCTCATAATTAGACAAAAATGCAAGAAACAAATAAAAAATGAAACTGTAATTTTTTCAAATGACAAAAAAAAAATTGTATCTTTAAGAGGCTCACTTCCGCCCAGCAGAGCTATGGGGACGGGTGAAGGAGATTTTTCCTTCAGTCTCGTCCCCAGTCACCAGCCGAACGGTCCCGATCGCCTCCGCCGCTATCGACGGCTACGGTAAGCGGCGGAGGGGGCGGGAGAGCGGCATGAGGAGGGGGGGGTCCCTCTCCCGCCACGATAACGGCGATCTCGCGGCAAATCCGCCGCGGAGACCACCGTTATCGTGTACCGGACCGCGCACACTAAAGATCGATACCTCGGTTGTGGCAGCAGCTGCTGCCGTTACCGAGATATCAATCTTTAAAAATAGGACATACATCGTCGTGCGCAGGTCTGGAAGTGGGTAATTGGTAAAATGTATAAATAACCAGAATAGTATAATTGATAAATTAATGTGCAAATTTACAAATAGACTGACTGAAAGATAAAAATCACTATAAATGCTAAGATAAGGTGCATCCAAAGGTGTACTGAATGAATGTGCACACAGTGCAGATAAGGTGACTCAGGTGCATAAATAAAATCACAGCGTAAAGATAATAATATATGCAGTCGCAGAGGAAATCGCAGGATGATGTTATGCTCCAATCAAAATGAATGCCTGGACATAACTGATATACAACAATGATGGATGAATAAAACAGTGAACTGAATAAGAGTTCAAATACATACAAATAGGTGACTGTATAATGTAAGTAAAATCACATCATATGAATGGTGGATGGAACCGCAAGATTGTCCAATTGTTACAAAGTGTAAGTGGTGCAACTGTGACTCAGTCCAAGAGGTGAAGAAATTGCAAGGTGCAAGTAAAGTGCTGGGTGCAGAAATAGAATCGCAACATAAAGATAATATATGCAGTCGCAGGGGAAATCGCAGGATGGTGTAATGCTCCCATCAACATGAATGACTGAACATAACTAATATAAACCAATGATGGATAATGCAACTGCGACTCAGTCCAAAAGGTAATGCATCAAATCAAAAGAAATTGCAAAGTGCGAGTGAAGTGCCGGGTGCTAAATGACATCAGCAAGTGGCAAGGTGACTTGTTGGTGTATGGTGACACCCGAAGGTGTGCTAGCAAATTACCTTAGGGCTGCAAGGTAAGCAGCATTCAATAAAACCAATGGAATCAGTCGGGGGTAGAGGGGATAACTCCTATCCGTCCTTCCAGTGGTGTGGCACCTAGGAGGTTAAGGCTTCCTTCCAGGCTGGGTGGTCAGCAAGGTAAGACCGCTCCAAAGTGTGTCACCAGGCAGGGTAGAGAAGACATAGAGGAGGCTCTCTAGTATAATATGTTTTAAACACTCAGCGGTTTATTTAAACATATAACAAATGGGTACTCACATTTGGTACTCACATTTAAAACAGTAATAAGTGTATATCTGAAACGAGCAGCGAGCTCACACTGTGCAAAACATCCTTCCGGTTTAACTTAGACGCATGTTAATGCTAAAAAATACTAAAAAGCAAGTCAAAAAAGTCATAGATATTATGTCATTTGCACATGTATGGTCTTAAAGTTACATTAAAGGTTATTATTTTGTTTTTCAAAATTAAAATAAAAAATATGTTATACAGTACTTACCTGCTTTGTGCAACAATATTGCACAGAGTGGTCTCTTACCTAATTTTTCAGTCCTGTTCTGATGCTGTCTGCACCTATTCTCTTCTGGGTGCCCCCTCAGCAAACCAGGTGCTAAGGGAGCACCCATGCGGGCACTCTACTGAGTTGGGCTGCGTGTCCATAGACACACATTATGCCAGTAAGCCCATGTAAGTGAGAGGAGCTGTGCTGCAGCCAGGACTCTGTCAGGTAAGTATTTAGGGATGGGGTGAGTAGATTAGGATGTGTTTTTTTATTTTGTTTTAATGCAGGGAATTAACTGAGTAACTTCAAGTGGTTGAAAAGCATCTGTCAATCCCAAAGGAACATTATTGGACAATGACATTTAGCTAAAATAATTATAATGCTGTGAAAAAGTAATTGCCCCTAAACCTAGTTGGTTGTGCCACTCTTGGCGGCAACATCTGCAGTCAAGCGCTTGCGATAACTGCCAATGAGTCTCTCACATTGCTGTGGAGGAATTTTGGCCCACTCTTCTTTGCAGAATTGTTTTCATACAGCCACATTGGAGGGTTTTTGAGCATTTAAGGTCATGCCACAGCATCTCAATCGGATTTAAGTGGACTTGCTGGTGTTTTTTAGATCATTGTCCTGCTGCATAACCCAAGTGTGCTTGAACTTGAGGTCACAAACTGAGCGCAGAATTCATGATTCATGGTTCCATCAATTATGGCAAGTCATCCAGGTCCTGAAACTGCAAAGTAGCCCCAGACCATTCACTGTCACCATGTTTGACTGTTGATATTATATTCTCTTTATAAAATGCTGTGTTGGTTTTACGCCAGATGTAACAAACGCACACCTTCGAAAAAGTTAAACTTTTGTCTTATCACAGAAGATTTGCCCAAAAGTCTTGAGGCTAATCAAGATGTTTTTTGGCAAATGTGAGATAAGCCTTTGTGTTTTTTTTGGTCAGCAGTGGCTTTCGCCTTGGGACTGACATTTATGTCCAGTCTCTTTCTTATTGTTGAATCATTAACACTGACCTAAAAGTGAAGTTCTTTAGATGTTGTTCTGGTTTTTTTTATGACCTCCTGGCTAAGTCGTCATTGTGCTCTTGGAGTAATTTTTGTAGGCCGGCCACTCCTGGGAAGATTAACCAATATTCCAAGTTTTCTCCATTTGTAGATAATGTCTCTCACTATGGTTTGCTGGAGTCCCAAAGCCTTTTGCCGCGTACACACGATCAGTCCATCCGATGAGAATGGACCGATGGACCATTTTCATCGGTTAACCGATGAAGCTGACTGATGGTCCGTCGCGCCTACACACCATCAGTTAAAAAAACGATCGTGTCAGAACGCAGTGACGTAAAACACAACGACGTGCTGAAAAAAACGAAGTTCAATGCTTCCAAGCATGCATCAACTTGATTCTGAGCATGCAAGGATTTTTAACAGATGGTGGTCGTGCCTACTAACGATCGGTTTTGTCCTATCGGTTACGAATCCATCAGTTAATTTTAAAACAAGTTGCCTTTTTTTTAACCGATGGCGCCCACACACGATCGGTTTTGACCGATGAAAGCGGTCCATCAGACCATTCTCATCGGTTTAACCGATCGTGTGTACGCGGCATTAGAAATAGCTTTGTAACCTATTCCAGACTGATACATGTCAATTACTTTGTTTCTCTCTGTTCTTGAATGATGTGTTGCTTTTTTAGATCTTTTAGCGTGCCTCACTTTATCAGACAGCTTCTATTTAAAGGAGTTGTAAAGGAAGAAGGTTTTTTATCTTAAAGCAGTCTATGCATTAAGATAAAAAGCCTTCTGTGTTTAGCAGCCTCTCCAGCACCCCCTAATACTTACCTGAGCCCCCTCTCTGTCCAGCAATGTCCACAAGTCCCTTGGCCATCCCTGACTCTCCCTCCTGATTGGCACAGCAGCGGCGCCATTGGCTCCAGTGTCTGTCAATCAAAGTCAGTTAGCCAATAAGGACAGAGAGGTGACTGGGCTGAACAGCAGCGCTGTGTCTGAATGGACATAGGAATCTGAAGTTTGGCTTGGGTGCCCCTATAGCAAGCAGCTTGCTGTGGGGGCACTCAACAGGAGGGAAGGGCCAGGAGACCCGAAGAGGGAGCTGAGAAGAGGCCACCCTATGCAAAACCACTGCACTTAAGAGGTAAGTATAACATGCTTGTTTTAAAAATAAATAAAAAACAAGACTTTATAATACTTATCTTGATTTAACAGGTCTGGCAGTAATCAGGCCTGTGTGTAGCAAGTGAAATTTAACTCAGCTTTCCAAAAAATTGGGTTAATCACAGTTAATTCATGATTAAGCAAGGGGGGGGGGGGATTACTTTTTCACATAGGGCTAGACAGGTACGGATGGCTTTTACCTTAATAAAATTTATAAATAACTTAATAATTTAAAAACTGCATTTTGTATTTAATCGAGTTATCTTTATGTAATATTAAAATTTGTTTGATGATCTAAATCATTAAATTGTGACAAATATGCAAGCAAATAAAAATCTGGAAGGGGGCAAATACTTTTTTACAGCATTGTACATAATTGAGTAGTATTGTTTTTCTCAACAAAGTTGGTACACCCTAAAACAGTAATATAAAGGTCTTTTTTTTTTTCAATCAAGTTTAATTTTATTATGAAAAGTAGATGGTACATCAGATGTTATATATTAGATAAATATCAATACATTGTGATATAGAAATTCATATATTAATAGTACATTACATTCTAACAATACTTAGGTTGCAATGAAGGGATTACTCTATAGTCAGAGGTATAAAAAACAAAATTAAAGGAACAAACCCCTGTTTTTGTAAATCGATCCATCGGAGGTCTAATAATTATACTTATACTATATACTCCAGACTATCACCCAATATAATTTGAAGTCATGGCAATCTATAGTATTTGTCAAATCATAAGTAATACCATTTGACCTCTTAAGAATAATTAAATTCTATACCTCCCACCCCTAATCCTTCAAACACATTAGAGTCGAGTCGTTTCAACCAATGTATAGTTTCCCATTAATTCATTTCATCCCCCATTGCCAAAATATTTTCATATTGAGAATTTGAAGGGATAAAATGAAAAGATAAAGATTGAATAAACAACCATAAACTTTGTCAAACTGATATTTCCGGATTATTTAAAAAAATATTTTGACACCAGAAAATATCGTCAAACAACTATATCTAGAAATTGTCTGAGGAAATGAATCCACCTCCAATATACTCTCCACAGGATCCATGAGTCAAAATATATTATATCCAGAAATTCCAGTTTATCCAAATTGATCATAGAGTACATCCAAATGGATAAAAAAAAATGTATATGATAAAGAAGAGTACCAAGTCATTAACAACATATTCACATATAGATAGTACCATATGTTATCTAAAAATTTGAAATAATAGAACATTTAAAGAAATCGAACCAAGAGGTGAACAGGAAGAAAGAAAAAGGAAGAATAGATGAGGACTAAAGATCAGAGAGGAAGAAGAGTAGATAGCCTACCTGCCAAGTGTATACAACAGAATACGGTGAATCACCATATTACATTCACGTTGAATTTAATATACCCAAGTACTTCATCCACGGTTCCCAAATCTCATGAAACTGGTTACCCGAGTCTAACAACAAGCCCAACCGTTTTTCATTCTCCATTATCCAAGTCACTTTCCTTTTCATATATGATATCGAAACCGTCGGTTTTTTCCAAGCAGCAGCTATCGAAATCCTTTGCTCCTACTAGGATAAATAATATCATTCTTCTTGTAGACTTATGAGCATGAGGTACTAGTCCATTCGGCAAAGCAATCGCTGGAGATTGGTGTATATTACAACCAGTTATACGTCTTATAATATGAAATACCCTATTCCAGTATCTGCGTAATTTTGGGCATTCCCACCATATATGAATCATGGAACCAACTCCCTGACATCCTCTAAAACATAGAGGCGACAGAGAGGGGTAAATAGTGGCTAGCTTCAAGGGTACCAAGTACCATCTAGTAAAGACCTTCAGATTAGCTTCTATAAGTGAAACATTGGTAATCCCTTTCACGGATCTATCAAAATTAGAGTACCATTCTTTCAAATCCCATTCAACCTGAAGATCCCTTTCCCAAGCAATCATATGAGGTAATTTTTGTTCATTAGCAGCAAGCGATTTATATATTATAGAAATTCCTCCCGTAATATAAAGGTCTTAATCCACTCTCTGTTATTATATTATGTGGCATTTAATGTATGCTATAAATACTAGTTGTTTATATGTATGTTAATCTAAAAAGGTTGGTTTATTGATTTAATGTATTGATTTTGCTGTTGGTGCTCTTTCTGAGAGATTAAAATATCTCTCATGTGTTAGTAGTGTGACAGGAAAGTCTTGCATCATTGGTGAATAATACTTAAAGTGGTAATAAAGAAATAAATAAAAATGTAATATATTGCAGGTTACTTATCATTAAATGTGGTGGCAGCATTAGTTTTATTTTTTAGGCGTTTCCCCTCTTTTTTCTCCTGGTGATCTGCCCAGTAAAGCACCAATTTAGCCTATATAGAATACGTATCAGCCTAAAGTGAGGAAATTTTTTGTTTTTTTATATATTTTTGGGGGATATTTATTATAGCAAAAAGTAAAAAATATTGCTTTTTTTCAAAATTGTCGCTCTATCTTTGTTTATAGCGCAAAAAAAAAACAAAAAAAAAACTGCAGAGGTGATCAAATACCATCAAAAGAAAGCTCTATTTGTGGGGAAAAAAAAGGACGCCAATTTTGTTTGGGAGCCACGTCGCACGACGTGCAATTGTCAGTTAAAGCGACGCACTGCCGAATCACAAAACATGGCCTGGTCATTGGGAAGCCAAATCCACCAGGGCTGAAGTGGTTAATGTAGCTTGGCAAAGGTCCTGTGTGTGTGTTGATTTTCTGTTTGTTTTAAAAGTGCCGAGTAGAACTCCAGCTTTAAAGTACCCCTGTTCTGCAAAATTCCAGCCCATTAGTATCCCCATTCAGCAGATCCACAGCTTATTAGTACCCTTATTTAGTAGATCCCTAGCTTATTAGTACCCTCATTAAACAGATCCCCTGCTCAGTAGTACCCCAGCTCTGCTGATGTCTCATTCAGTAGTACCCCCAGCTTTCCTGAAACCCAGCTCAGCCGTAACCCCCAGCCCCTCTGATCCTCCTCTTGTGGTCCCCACTCACCACTCACCTCCTGCTATGTTGCGCCCATGCTGCACACCATGGCCCGGATTCAGATACAATTGCGTATCTATCAGCGGGCGTAATGTATCTCAGATACGTTACGCCGCTGTAACGTAGGGCGCAAGTTCCGTATTCAGAAAGAACTTGCGCCCTAAGTTAAGGCGGCGTAGCGTATGTGGTTCGGCATAAGCCCGCGGAATTCAAATTCTCCATGCAGTGGCATGTTGTATGGTAATGAAGGCTGACCCCACGTAAATTACGTTTTTGGCTAACGGCACATGCGCCGTCCGTGAACGTATTCCAGTGCGCATGCTCCAAATTAACCCGCAAAAAGCCAATGCTTTCGACGTGAACGTGAATTACGCCCAGCCCTATTCGCGAACGACTTATGCAAACAAAATAATCGAAAATTCGACGCTGGCCCGACGTCCATACTTAACATAGTATACGCCTCATATAGCAGGGGTAACTTTACGCCAGAAAAAGCCTAACGTAAACGACGTAAAAAAAAATGCGCCGGGCGGACGTACGTTTCTGAATCAGCGTATCTACCTAATTTGCATATTCCTTGCGTAAATCTACGGAAGCGCCACCTAGCGGCCAGCGTAAATATGCAGCCTAAGATACGACGGTGTAAGAGACTTACGCCGGTCGGATCTTAGGGAAATCTATGCGTAACTGATTCTTAACTCCTATCTGAATCCGGGCCCATCTGTAACATCTGGTAAATTCTCCTGCTCTAGTTCCCCAGCTCTGCTGATCCTCTACCACTCAGTCCTCAATCTCCAGTCCCATTTACTTTCTACTATAGTGTTCCCATGTTGCACACCACATGTGCCATCTGCTAGCTCGCTTTGGTCCAGATTCCACTCACCTTCCTACTGCTCCACACTGCACGCCAGTGATGTCTGCACCAGACACTTCCAGAATGTATACACATGATCCTGATGTGACTGATGATGATGTATTTCTGATTCGCTTGTTGATTTTCCAGTGCATCCTGGGATATCTCATACCTGTAAAAGCTCCAAAACAAAGGCTTTGGAGATGCTTTGAAACACCAAGAAATCAATGGGGGTTATAAGGTTTGAAGCGAAGCAAAGCAAAACAAACACAATATGTGAACAGGACTGTAAGGTAACCATTTAGTTTAGTGACAGGTGCTTTGATTGGCTATAAGAATGCTTTTTAAAAGCATGTCAAATGCCACGTTTTGAAGTGTAAACCAGCCCTTACAAAACGACTTTTTGTGAGATGAAGTTCAATCGGGACAGTACTCAATGTGCGGTCAAGACAGTTGCTATAAAGTTGTTGTAAATTAATTTGTCACAAGAAAATGTTGAACTAATCGGTCAGCTGACCTAATACACCCAAATGCAATGCACACAGGGGTAAATTTACTAAAAATGGAGAGTGCAAAATATGGTGCAGCTCTGTATAGAAACCAATCAGCTTCTAACTTCAGCTTATTCAACTAAGCTTTGACTATAAAACCTGGAAGCTGATCTGTTTCTTTATAGAGCTGCACCAGATTTTGCACTCTCCAGTTTTAGTAGATCGAACCCACAGTGGTTAGCATTGATTCTGCGTTGATTTCAAATAAAATCCCCTTTGTTCAAAACCTAAATACCTAATGTGTGTTAAAATAAATGTATTTGATGTTGTTTGCTATTTGAAGTTTAGTGCTATGCTAGAAAATTTTATTCATTTGTATACTTAGCTGTTCTTAGTTCCCTATTGGGTTTATGCACTACTGAATTTCAAACAAGATTAAATGTAAAAGAACACATTTTCATAGTTTTTTTATGTAAAAAAAAAAAAAGCTCATATAATACAACATATTTCAATGCAACGGTCTGTGGAATTTCAGAACTTTGGAGGATGAACACACCTGCTATAGCCTACATTCAAAGTATGGATCTGGTCTTACTAAAGAAGAGCAAGACATCAGGTGAGCAGTGCTTTACGCATTACGGTCCAGATCCACGTACATTGGCGCATCTGTAAGTCCGGCGTAGCGTAGCTCAGATACACTACGCCGCCGTAACTTACAGCGTATTTTCCGTATCCACAAAGAATTTGCACCGTAAGTTACGGCGGCATAGTGTAACTGTATCGGCTTAAGGACGCGCAATTCAAATGGATAAGATGGGGGCGTGTTTTATGGTAATTCCTATTGACCCCACTTAATTGACGTTTTTTTTTAACGGCGCATGCGCCGTCCGTGGGGGTATCCCAGTGCGCATGCTCGAAATTAACCCACAACAAGCCAATGCTTTCGATGTGAACGTAATTCTACGCAAAGCCCTATTCGCGAGCGTTTTACGCAAACGACGTACACAATGGAAAATTCTACGCTGGCCCGACGTCCATACTTAACATTGCGTACGCCTCATAGAGCAGGGGTAACGTTAAGCCGAAAAAAGCCTTACGTAAACGACGTAAAGAATGCGTCGGGCGGACTTACGTTTGTGGATTCGCGTATCTAGCTCATTTGCATACTCAACGTGGAAATCAACGGAAGCGCCACCTAGCGGCCAGCGTAAATATGCACCTTAGATCCGACGGCGTACTAAGACGTACGTCAGTCGGATCTAGCCCAGCTTCAGGCGTATCTTGTTTTGTGGATACAAAACAAAGATACGCCGGAGCATCCTAGAAGTTACGCGGCGTATCAATAGATACGCCAACGTAACTTCTTCGTGGATCCGGGCCTACCTGTTTTTCATTGTAGTATAGATATGTTTGTATATTGGGCTACATGGCAGCAGTTACAGTTGTTTGTTTGAAAATTGTGTCAAGACTGAGCCTTCAAGAAGTGATGTCCCAGTCACAGGAACGAGTACAGTACATCTGAACTGGACCTGTTCACCACCCCTTGTCTAATTGTTTTACATTATTTTCTCTCTGTGTCCTCAGTGAAGGAAATTGTCCTTACTTCCTGCCCAGGTAGCCAATGCCAAGTGGAAAGTTTAGGTGAAACATGATCAAACTGATAAAATAACACACCCTTGTAGTGAAAGATTAAATAGTTAAAGGGATTGTAAATGTTTGTTTTTTATTTTCTAAATCGGTTCCTTTAAGCTAGTGAATTGTTGGCTCATTTACCTTTTTCCTTCGATTTTCCTTCTAAATGTTTTTTTTCTTTGTTTTCTTTGTCTGAATTTCTCACATTCTGTTCCTCCTCAGTAAGCTGTTCTGGATGACTAACCCCCAACCAGAATGGCTCGGATGATGGGGGCAAGCTTACTGAGGAGAAACAGGAAGTTAGAAATTCAGACAAAGAAAAAAAAAAAAATTAGAAGGGAAATCTAAGTAAAGGTAAGTGAACCAACAATGCACTAGCTTACAGGAACCTATTTAGAAAATAAAAAAAACTAACCTTTACAACCCCTTTAAGAAAACACAGAAGTTGATAAAAATGTAATGCAGGTAATTCAGAAACACCTAACCTTATATATATCACCACCCAGAATCATAGCAAAAAGTCTATTTCATCCATATTGGATGACACAGGTCACTTTATGGTTAGCACCAGTCTGATCATTTGTTGGAGAACTAAAAATAGTTAGGTTCAATTTTGTTTCTGCTAATGACAGTTTTACCACATGCTGAGACTGGCGCTGGGGGCATTAAGTTGTCCACTTCTGCCTTTCTCTCCAGATGGGAGAGACTCTAGTAAACAATCAATTAAATGATATTAATTACAGTACAGACCAAAAGTTTGGACACACCTTCTCATTCAAAGAGTTTTCTTTATTTTCATGACTATGAAAATTGTAGATTCACACTGAAGGCTTCAAAACTATGAATTACCACGTGTTTTCATAACAAAAAAGTGTGAAACAACTGAAAATATATTTCATATTCTAGGTTCTTCAAAGTAGCCACCTTTTGCTTTGATTACTGCTTTGCACACTCTTGGTATTCTCTTGATGAGCTTCAAGAGGTAGTCACCTGGCGCAGCACCCCATCACTCTCCTTCTTGGTCAAATAGCCCTTACACAGCCTGGAGGTGTGTTTGGGGTCATTGTCCTGTTGAAAAATAAATGATGGTCCATCTAAACGCAAACCGGATGGAATAGAATGCCGCTGCAAGATGCTGTGGTAGCCATGCTGGTTTAGTATGCCTTCAATTTTGATTAAATCCCCAACAGTGTCACCAGCAAAGCACCCCCACACCATCACACCTCCTCCTCCATGCTTCACGGTGGGAACCAGGCATGTAGAGTCCATCGGTTCACCTTTTCTGCGTCGCACAAAGACACAGGGGTTGGAACCAAAGATCTCAAGTTTGGACTCATCAGACCAAAGCACAGATTTCCACTGGTCTAATGTCCATTCCTTGTGTTCTTTAGCCCAAACAGGTCTCTTCTGCTTGTTGCCTTTCTTTAGCAGTGGTTTCCTAGCAGATATTCTACCATGAAGGCCTGATTCACACAGTCTCCTCTTAACCCCCTTGACGGTATCCCCGAGCGTGACTCGGGGTAGGTTTCCAATGTTAGGATCGGTATCCCCGAGTCACGCTCGGGGTGGACGTGCAGAGTGTGCAGCGGCGCGGCTTACCTTTCGCTGGATCCACAGGCAAGTTACTTACCTTGTCCCTGGATCCAGCGATGCCACCCCGCTGTGTGAGCGAGCGGGACCTCCTCGCTCGATTCACAGTCTCCCCGTGTGCCGCCGATCTCCGTTCCCTGCGACGTTACGACGCACGGGGGCGGAGAACGGCGCCAAATTCAAAATAGTAAACAAACACTTTACATACAGTATACTGTAATCTTATAGATTACAGTACTGTATGTAAAAAATACACACCCCCCTTGTCCCTAGTGGTCTGCCCAGTGCCCTGCATGTACTTTTATATAATAAAAAATGTTCTTTCTGCCTAAAAACTGTAGATTGTCCAAAAGTGTCCCTTTATGTCAAAAATGGTTTTAGATCAGCTAGAAAACAGCGATAATAAATTATAATCACTTGCAGAAATGTGCGATAGCGATTTGTGGGGAAATTCGTCATAAAGAAAAAAAAATAATGACAGCGACAATTCTGCAACTGAGCAAATTTCAGTGATTTTGAGTTGATTACATTATTGAATAATTTTTATTATAATTATTTTATTATTTGTTATAATTATTTATAGTTATTTATTATATTATAATTTATAATTTTGTTTAAAAAAAAAATCATACCCGGGATGCCTACAAGACTCTTGCTTGGTCAGATTTAAGTGAGTTATTTCTAAAAATTACAGGCCTACAGTATAAAACTCCAAATTTCCTTGCAAAATAATTGTACCGCTTTTGGTACGTAATTCCAGACAGAATCATACCGCCAGGGAGGTTAACAGTTCTAGAGATGTGTCTGCTGCAAAAGGTGGCTACTTTGAAGAACCTAGAATATGAAATATATTTTCAGTTGTTTCACACTTTTTTGTTATGTATAATTCCACATGTGTTAATTCATAGTTTTGATGCCTTCAGTGTGAATCTACAATTTTCATGGTCATGAAAATAAAGAAAACACTTTGAATGAGAAGGTGTGTCCAAACTTTTGGTCTGTACTGTATATCATACCACTACGGCCATTCTCACTGAGAATTGCATTTCTTTCTTGTTTTTTTTTTTTTGTTCGCTGATGGTGTCATTACATACTTTGTTTACAACCACTTTACATCTCAAGAGTTATGAGCAAGCATTTTAGTACAGAGGGAAGGAAGGGGAGAGAAGGGAGGGAAGAGAAGGGAGGGAAGGGAAGGGGAAAGATGTATAATTTAAGGGACTGTCAGACTTACTGATTGTGCAAGAAAAATTGAAATTTAAATTGTTGATATATAGATCAATATCAGGTTTTGCTTCTCTATAGTTTGTAATCAGTTCCAATAAACCTTACCATTTTCTGCTTTCCAAAATAGTTGATAAAATCAGCTTTGCCTAAATATCACATGGTTTAGAATATACTAGTTTGTAATTAATTTATATAATGCTGAATGATTAATAAGTATATTATAATTAGTTTTTTTTTTTGCTGTTTGTAGGAGATTAGTGTGTGGACATAACACTATTGAAGTTGAAGTTGCACCGCTCTGGAAATTATTAATTAATAAGGTGTGTACACATGGGTAATCAGGTATAATATTGCGATGTTCATCTTTTATTTCTTTTCATTGTCTTACTTCTATGATTTGTTTTTATTGTCCACAGGTGTTAAACTTATTCTATTTATACCAGTTCTTCACGGTGGTCTTGTGGCTGGCTGAGGGCTATCTGGGTTATGCCATTGCAATCCTTCTCTTATGTATCTGTACTATCACAATATCTCTTATGGAGCTTAGACTGGTAAATATTATCACATTTATGTCTTCTCAGAAATGCTATAGCAATATTTGAGAAAATTACTATTAAAACTATATTTAAAGAAAACTTGTTGTAAGGGAATCATGAAGGCTGTCAGTGCTGACTAGGGATGAACCCAGGTTTTGACCGAAGGTTTCTTTTTTGTGAGTTTGTCCAAATGACAAAGTTTTAGCCTGTTCGGCAGAAGCCAAAGGTCATATACAGTAGCATTCATTCTATCGGTACTATACTGTAACTTACAACTGTAAGTGACCCACCATGTCCTTAGCAACCGCTGACATCACCTGACCTTATTAATTTGCTGATCAGGGATCCCTGGCCATGTAACCAAAGGGGCAGGGATAGAGACTGACATTGTTGCTACATGGCAATATCTGGGCAGTGATATTGAACAACACCTCTGAAAAGTGATCTGCTGCAGATGGCTTTCCAGGGGGGTGGCAAGGCCAACAGTGTGTTTATTCACTTTGCACATTTGTGTGAACTTTACTCACTGGTAATCACCAGGTCAGAGAGGTGGCGATGAGGCTCTCCTCCTTATCTACATGAGGGCACACAAATAGCCTTGTATGGTTTATGACTTCCCTGGCCTTGCAGGTTGCATGCTTGGATAAGAGTCCAGTATGAATTTTTGGGGGGACTCAATGCTTTTTTTTAGTGTTTTGCATACAGTCGGGACCCCATGGCATTTTTTTTATTTTTTTTGCCTAGGGTCTCCCTAGGCATACTTACTCTCCTAAAGAAACAGGTGGTGAATCCTGTGAGATGCATAGAGAGACACTTTTGTGACAACAAGAAGGGAGACATTTATTATGTTTACCCCCAAGTAGGGTTGTTTGCTATATACCATTGATTATTTACTTCTGTGTTAAATGTGTTAAAATAGTTTTAATATTCCTTATTTTATGCCCTCTTTTTAATAAAATTATCTTTAGTATTTGTGCATTCCTTGAGGCACCTTAAAAGTCCATTTGTATAGCTATTTACTTCTGAACTTTACTCAAATTCTGTGAACTTGCTTCAAACTGAACCCAGGAATGTTTTTACCAAATTCACTAGGCAGAGGGAAAGTTCCCTTTCAAAGTGCAAATTCCCTTTCAAAGTTAGCCTTTAGTAAATCAACCCAATTGGCTTTAGCATTTTCGGAAACACGCGCTTGGAACAAGTATCTTCTCATGTTTCTGTGTCTTCCCTGAGCTGTATATTTGTTTTGGATCAGTGACTAATTAAGTATTGACATCAAAGCCTCAAAATAACAGCCAGACAACTTACATTTTCAGAAGTAATTGCAGCCTGCTTGCTTCTCTTATGAAAAGTTTCATTTAAAAGTCTGGTTAAGAGATTAGGTGTCACCTTTTTAATGATATGAGAGGAGCTTTAATTACTTATTAATCCTTCCTTAGGAGTAGTCACACATAATTTGTGACCATTACTGCAAATGCATTCCAAAACCTGTGAACAAATTCCCTTTTAGCTCCACCCTAATTAGTTCATAAGGCATAAGCAATTAAGATTAAGTAAACAATAATATATCACAGTCATATCTTTAAAAAAAAAAATCATCCAGGTGTATTGCCGCCAGCTGAGGTTGGTTAGAGATGGAAGATTTCTTATGTATCTATGATATTTACCCATCATTCATCACATAGCATGTGAGGCCACTAAGATTTAATACCTGAAGTTGTGCAGCATTTTACTTGTCATACATGTAATGAGAGAATTGTTCCCTTCATTAGGGAAAGTGAACAGATTGCATTGATCACAATGGCATCTTGCTCAATTTCATAGTTGTTTGTCACTCTAAATGGCGAATGCCTTCGTTTTTTAAAACAAGTATGATTTTTGAAGTTCTTGCAAATGTTGGGCTTAGAACCAATCTCCACCTTGACTGTGATAAACTGCCTTTGTTTCTGTTATTTTGGCTTTAGTATTGTAAAACGATAAAATAGTAAGTAAAATTCTTACACATAATCTCGATTTTTAATACTCCATATTTAGAAATTCATTGTTCTACTTCTTACCTAAAGGCACTTTAGACATCTACACATTGTGGTCTCAGAAGTTTCTGTTTGTGTAGAAACATTAGGCATATGGCATGACACTGCACAGGTTGTTACATGACTTCGGGATGTACTAAACTGCATATTGGAATGATGGGATGATTGGATTATTGGCTGCAATACTCACAACTCTCACTAGATGTCAGTGTACTTTATACACATATATATGGTAATGACTCTGCTTGATACAACGGTGCAAGAAGCAGTTGCTAATGTTTAACTGTTCACTTGCTAAAATAAATGCAGCTGTAAAACGGGAAATATCGGTCATTGCAATACTTTCTGTCACACCGTATTTGCGCAGCAGTCTTACAAGCACACTTTTTTTTGGAAAAAATACACTTTTTTTAATTAAAAAATAAGACAACAGTAAAGTTAGCCCATTTTTTTTAATATTGTGAAAGATGATGTTACACCGAGTAAATTGATAGCCAACATGTCACGCTTCAAAATTGCGCCCGCTCATGGAATGGCGACAAACGTTTACCCTTAAAAATCTCCATAGGCAATGTTTAAAAACAATTCTACAGGTTTCATGTTTTGAGTTACAGAGGTCTAGGGCTAGAATTATTGCTCTCGCTCTAATGATCGCGGTGATACCTCACATGTGTGATTTGAACACCATGTTCATATGCCGGAGCTGCTCACGTATGCATTCGCTTCTGCACACGAGTTCGGCGGGACAGGGCGTGTTAAATTGTTTTTTTCTTATTTATTTTACTTTTTTTTTTTTTTAAACTATTAATTAAAAAAAAAATTGTAAATTTTATTCCTATAGAAAAAAAATCATGACATGACCTCCAAAATATGAGATCTGGGGTCAAAAAGACCTCAGATCTCAGATTTACACTTAAATGCAATAAAAAAATCTGAAGCCTCGTACACACGGCCGAGGAACTCGACGGGCGAAACACATTGTTTTGCTCGTCGAGTTCCTTGTTAGGCTGTCGCGGAACTCGGCGAGCCAATTTTCTCCATTCCCGTCGAGGAAAAAAAGAACATGCTCTCTTTTTGGCTCAACAAGTTTCCTGTACGAGGCCTTAGTTTTTTCGATTGAAAAATAAAATTTCCCTTTAATGCCGCATACACACGATCAGAATTTCCGACAAGAAAATTTTTATGTGAGCTTTTGGTCGGAATTTCCTAACATGTGTAGGCCCCATCAGGCTTTGACTTTGAGAACTGGTTCTCAAATTTTCCGATGGGAAAAGTTGTTGTCGGAAATTCCAAACGTCTGTATGCAATTCCGACGCGCAAAAATCCTACGCATGCTCGGAAGCAATCTTACGCATGCTCGGAATCATTGAACTTCATTTTTTTCGGCTCATCATAGTGTTGTACGTCACCGCGTTCCTGACGGTCAAAATTTCCAACAACATTTGTGTGACCGTGTGTATGCAACACAAATTTGAGCCAAAGTTCAGTCGGAAAAAAATCCACGGTTATCTTGTTGGAATTTCCGATCGTGTGTACGCCGCATAAGAGCTATGGAGCTGGGATTGTATGGGGGATGGATGGAGCTGGGATTGGATCGGGGATGGATGGAGTTGGAATGGGATTGGGGTGGGGTGGATGGAGCCAGGATGGGATGGGAGGATGGGGAGAGCTGGGATTGGATCAGGGGATGGATGGAACCGGGATGGGATGGGGTGGATTGATATCCTCTCCCCCAAATCACTCCAAGCGAACTCTTTGCTTGTCCCCCCTCCCTCAACCTCTTCTTCATGCACTCCCCTCCAAGACTCACTTTTAGATTACACAGACCTTAGACCAGTGCGCTCTCGGTACAGGTGGTGTGCCTCCTTCCCTCGTCCTCTGACCCCTCTGTGCACAGAAAAACATCACAGCAAGAAGAGGAGGGGTGGGTTCAGTTCGCTCTGCTCCGCAGTGCATGCTGTGTGTGTGTGTCAGGCAGCTAGGGAGAGATGCCGGTGGCTGCAATGCACAATGGAGTGGAACTTGCGACATGCGGGAATGGAGACACCCCGCACAAGCCACGGGCATTGCGGAACTCTGATTCGCCGGGACTCTGTGTCAAGAATGGATCATATTGCAAGATGGTCCCGGCTAATCATCAAGTATTGCAGACAATAATCCAATCTTCCCATCATCCCAATGTGCAGTTCAGTATGTCCCCATGACTTCTGTCTGTAATGTGAGCACTGACATTTCCTGTGAAGAAACTATATATCCCACAATACCTGGGTCTCTCAGCCTAGTGTTCTGCAAGTGAGAGCTAAACAGTAATTTGATCTGAAACAGAGACAACCAGGTAGAGCAATTAAAAGAGAGCTCACCTTGCAGTCATTCACCACATTAGCACTTCCACATTTGTAATGTAATGCAGAGGAAATGTTGAGGCATTCATTTTGACTCTATGTGACATGGAACTAGAGGTTGCCTGTCCCTTTAACAATTAGGTACAGGGTAGCTAAATAAATACATGGACATGAGACTACAACACACAAGCCTTCACTCCAAGGTAGCACAAACAAATGAAACAAGGAACTACACTAATACCTAGTTAAAACAATGGAAACATTTGAAAGTGTGCAATGCTTTAAAGTTCTAAGTGAATTAATTATTTACAGATTTGCATTATAATTGTTATAAATAAAATACATTTTTAAAATTACATTTTACAGCAATCCACAAAGCTAGATAATTTGGTGAAAGCTCATAATAATATGAAGGTGACTGTGAGTCGTAGAGATGAAGGTAAGCTAAGAATAGTTAATTTGAACCAAGGAAAGTATGGTGTAAGTATATAAAGTACTATATAGCAGTACAGTCTTCAATGCAGAAATGCTTTGACAAAAGTATACTCTCCTTTACATAAATTATGTTTACAAGAAATGTTAAGAGCCCATTCACACAGCAGGGACGACTTTGGATCCGACTTCAAGTCACCCTAAGTCGCCCCTAGTCACCTTAAGTCGCGCTGCATGAGAAAATCAAGTGAATGGGAGCCGTCTTAATGTACACTACTGCAGTCGCTCCGACTTCAGAAAAGGTTCCTGTACTACTTCAATCCAACTTCTAGGCAACTTGTAGGCAACTTGTACCCATTGATTTCAATGGAAATCGCCTCAGAAGTCGGATCACTGTCTTAACAAATGCAACAATACAGGAAGAGAACATACATTTCTCAGGCAAACCCCTCCCTCCCCCTCCATCCCACAGAGCTGATTGTTGTTTGATTGGCCACTGGAAAGCCTACTGTCTTGGAGGCAACTTGAAGTTGCCTTGTAAGTTGCCTCATGTCGCGCTGTGATTCATACTCAAGTCGTGTCCAAGTTGCCTCCCAAAGTCGTTCTGGAAGTCGTGTTGGCCCTGTGTGAATGGAGTCTCAACCTTCTACATAATTAAATAACTAAAGTTTTAGTGCCGGTTCACACTACAGCGACATGAAAGTCAGCACGACTTTGCGAGGCAACTTGAGGCAACTTCAAGTCACCTCCAGGACAGGCAACTTTGCCAGTGGCCAATCACAGAATAATCAGCTCTGTGGTAGGGAGGGGTTTGTCTGAGAAAACTATTTTCTCTTCTTGTAAAGTTGCTTCAGTTAAGACAGTGATCCGACTTTGGAGGAAACTTCCATTGAAATCTATGGGTACAAGTTGCCTAAAAGTTGCCTAGAAGTCACCTTGAAGTAGTACAGGAACCTTTTCTGAAGTCGGAGCGACTTCAGTAGTGTGCATTAAGTCGGCTCTCATTCACTTTAATGTAATTTCTTTGGGCGACTTGGGGCGACACAAGTCGGATCCCAAGTCGCGGTAGTGTGAAGAGGCACTTTATGTAACATTTCATTGTTTTTTTATTTACATTTTTTAAGGCGATCGTTTTTATTGGATTAGTGGTTAAAAATATTTTCCTAGTTTGCATTTCTGCAGTTGGATCATTTGGAAATGAAAGACTATAATAAGTAACTAATGTAAATGATACAATGTTCTATAAGAAGAACCTAACATAAATGTTACTTCCTTTTTAAGCAATGTTTACGGTTCATTTTCTTTTAGAATACAGCCAAATAGAATCCCGCAATCTAGTACCAGGAGATATCATTATTCTATCTGGCAAAAACTTTTTCATGTCGTGTGATGCCATTTTAATCAATGGGACATGCATTGTGAATGAAGGCATGTTGACAGGTGAGTAATCTTATTTACAGGACAAATACAATGCTTCTGTTTGGGTCCACTTGTGCTACATTAAACGTGTAGAGTATATACTATCAAAGCTATTGTAAGGAATTCCAATAAATATCAGCTTAATCATAAAAAAACAAAAACAAACTTTACTTTAAACTGGTAGCCCAGTGTTAGTCCTACATATATATATATATATATATATATATATATATATATATATATATATATATATATATATATATAATACATTGACAGGTAATGCATACTTGTCCATCATTGTGATCTGCAAACTATATTCATAGTATGATTAGCCCTAATAGCATAGGAATTTTTAGTGCTAAGAAACACATAAATTGAACAAGAATATCCAGAACATCAAGTTAAACCTAACACTTAGCCCTCATTTCAAACTTAAAGCTTAATCCAACTCTCAAAGGCAACTCTTAAGGAACGGGTCACACACATTTACATCGGCAGAAATATACGTCACTTTAAATTTGCCGCCATGTGGGCGAGCGCGCCCCTGCCGCGAGCTCCGTGGTCGTGCCTGCCGGTATCCCGCGACCATGTGTCACAGAGCTGCAGAACGGGGAATGCCTGTGTAAAAAGCATCTCCCCGTTCTGCCTAGTGACACTGGTTGTCTGCTCCCTCTCATCGGGAGCAGCAATTAGTGATGTTTCACAGTAAGCCACACCCCCTAACAGTTAGAATCACTCCCTAGGACACACTTAACCCCTTCCTAGCCCCCTAGTGGTTAAATCCTTCACTGCCAGTCACATTTACACAGTAATCAGTGCATTTTTATAGCACTGATCACTGTATAAATGTGAATGGTCCCAAAATAGCACCAAAAGTGTCTGATGTGTCTGCCATAATGTAGCAGTCATGATAAAATTCACTGATCGCCACCATTACTAGTAAAAAGAAAATTATTATTAAAAATGCCATAAAACTATCCCCTATGTTATAGATACTAAAACTTTTGCGCAAACCAATCAATAAACGCTTATTGCAATTTTTTTTACCAAAAATATGTAGAAGAATACTTATCGGCCTAAACTGAGGAAAATTTTTTTTTTTTATATATACATTTTTTGGGTATATTTATTATAGCAAAAAGTTAAAATAATTATTTTTTTTTTCAAAATTGTCACTCTATTTTTGTTTATAGCGCAAAAAATAAAAACCGCAGAGGTGATCAAATACCACCAAAAAAAAGCTCTATTTGTTTGAGAGCCACGTTGCACGACCGCGCAATTGTCAGTTAAAGCGATGCAGTGCCGAATCGCAAAAAGTGCTCAGGTCTTTGGGCAGCCAAATTGCCAGGGGGTGAAGTGGTTAACAATCTCAGATATAGATGGATAAAAATGCAAAACCTTTGAAAGTTAAAATTGCTTATATGTAACAATGCTGTGTATTTATCTATACAGCTGGTGTTTAAAATAATTAGAGATTAAATCTCATTGGCTGGTCTGGGCACATCTTTGCACATTGCAACCTATACCTGATCCGTATTTTTCTGGGTTTCCATAGGGGAATGCATTCCTGTAACAAAAACGCAATTGCCACACATGGATAACACAATGTCTTGGAAGCAGTACAGTGGAGAAGATTATAAGCGTCATGTCTTATTCTGTGGAACAGATGTTATAAGGACAGAATCAACTGCGCAAGGACCAGCCAGAGCTGTAGTGTTAAAAACTGGTAGGTCTGGATTTTAAGTACTGCCAGAATATGTAAATGAAGAATGGAACTGAGTGCTCAAAACTCACATTCTCCTTGATTTAACTGACACATATTAAACAAATATAAAAGGTGGAACTCCTGCGCTGTCGGTGAATAGCAACCGGGGAAGGAAGGTGAAAGGGGCACTGCTGCAAACACTAGGAAGGTCTACCTTAATAGACAAAAAGTGATATATGAAACAAGTAAAAGATGTCTGCGCTGTGAAACACAATATTAATTAATACTAAAAAATGTGAAAAAGAAGGGGAGGGGCACAAGTGACAATAAGCACATAAAGTATTGAGTGGTGTTACAATATGGTAGCAATATATTAAACAATTTCTCAATGGATATTGGAGATACACATATGTTCTAAAATAGAAAGGTCCAAGAAACGGAAAAAAAGCCCAGTCTCAAAAGATCTGATATATCTGATGGATGAAAGTGAAGAAAGGCACTCAATGGAGGGAGATCCCGCAACCAACTCTGGTGAAAACAAGGCAAGCCGTACACCTTGAAAGTCTCCACACACACCTCTAGTGGTCCCAGCAGCTCACCTTACGATAAGCAAATAGAGCCTGATAGGGAAGCCCTTGATATGAAGGTCTAGTCTTGATGGTATAGGTTGCTCTTACGGTCCAGGGCAGTACATGCAGATATAAGGAACATACAGCAGGATAGTGTAATACTGATAAGACCAAGGAGCCTTGTACATAACACATGCTGATGCACTCACATGAACAATAAAATATGAGGCTTATCTCCACGAGCAGCGAGCTCGTCAGTGTCCTGCTTCTCCTCTCTCTCCAGTTCTCATGTATGTCAGGCTGGGGATACTAGACAGCTCGAGAGCCAGTGAAACAACCAAACAAGAGGGAAGGAGAGCACATCGCATAATCCAGTAAAAAACAATCAGGTTTTATTAAAAACAGCATAAAATACTCACATTTCAGTAGGTAGTATTGGCATAATATCCACGAGTAGCGAACTCGTACTACGTCCGTCGGATGCTAGAGGTTGTCCAGCGCTCCAATCCCGACGTGTATCGTCACACCACGTGATGAAGTCACCCCCACTCGGTCAGTGCTCTTAGCCATTGCCTGGGACCGCTGATTGGGAGCCGATCGGCAGATCTTTTTTGGTCATGCCCCTTCGACAGAAGGCCGAAAACCTGAACCTGAAACATTTTTTTTTTTAGGCCTCGTACACACGACCGTTTTCCTCAACAGAATCCATCAAGAAACTTGGTGGGAGATCTTTTTTGCCGAGGAAACCGGTCGTGTGTACGTTTTTCATCGAGGAAACTGTCGAGGAAACTGTCGAGGAACTAGTTCTCTTTCCTCGACGGGAGTCTCAATTTCCTCGTCGTGTTCCTCGTCGGGCTGGTTTTTGATGAGAAACACGATCGCGTGTATGCTAAGAAACCCGCGCAGGCTCAGAATAAAGTATGAGATGGGAGCGCACCTTCGGTAAAAGTAGCATTTGTAATGGAGATAGCACATTTGTCATGCTGTAACAGTCTGAAAAGTGCAAATCGTCTCTTACCAAACTTTTACTTAACACACAGTAACATGAGATTAGCAAAAGCAGCCCCAAGGGTTGTGCAATTGAATCAAACTTCCCCATTGTATGTGTTGTACGTCACCGCGTTTGAGAACAAGGAGATTTGGTCTTGACCGTGTGTACGCAAAGCAAGCTTGTCAAGTTTCTCGACAAGCCTAACAAGGAACTTGTCAAGGAAAACGATGTGTCTTTTCCGACGAGTTCCTCGGTCGTGTGTATGAGGCCTACGTTTTGGATAGGGTAGGGAAGGGTTAGGATTAGGAATACTGTCAGGTATTTTTTGCTGCCCATACCCCTGCTGGGCTCTATGGGATTGATTTACCAAAACTGGAGAGTGAAAAATAGGGTGAAGCTTTGCATGGAATTCAATCAGCTTCTAACTTCAACCTGGAAGGTGACTGGTTTCAATGCAGAGGTGCACCAGATTTTGCACTCTATAGTTTTAGTAAATCAACTCCTATGCCTCCTACTAACCAATGTCATTGAGACAAAAGTGAAGTGAAATCCAAAACTTTAAGTTGTCAGAATAGGGATAGAGGGAAAATCTTCCCTTGAGAACACTTGTCATAGAAAAAATGGTCTAATTTCTTTCACTCTGGAGAGGTTACTTATCACTTCCCGTTGTGTATAGGGAATGTGAAGTAAAAGGAAATCAGATGACAAAAAAGAAAAACAATTGCTTCTAACAATGTCCAAATCTTGTGATAGCACCCACTTTCATAATTCCCATTCACTTTCTTATTTCCCCTCTTTCTATCTTTAGATTAAATTCACTTAGGGCTGCTGCAAAACAGTAAACATGCTGTGTAAGCTGCCACCACAAATTGTGTAGAAGTCAACTATGCCAAGACTTTTAAGGCACTACTGCTATGACAGAGAAAGCTGAGCTGACAATTGATTTAAATATATATAAAGGGGCATGTATCATTAGTTTAACTATGTAGCTATGAAAACACATCATCCATTTTGTGTATACATATTTAGGCTGCATTCACACCTGAGCGTTTTGTCGCCTGAAGCGCGACGCTCAAATACGCTAGAGGGGAAAAAATACAATATTCCCTATGGAGATGGTTCACATCTGCACGCCAATACGCCTGACGCCGAACGCCTGAAGCTCAAACAAGTTCCGGACCCTTTTTTGTCGCGCGTATCGGGCGGTTTGGGCGTATTTGAGCATTTCCATTTCCCATAGAAAGTAATGGAAACGCTCGATTCAAGCGACTAGCGTGACAACGAGCGTTTGCTACGGGCGTTTCGTCGCTTTAATCAATAAAAATTTTCACCCAGGCAGAAGATTAAAAATATCTACCAACATAGCAACAAGTGATGAAAAGATGATCATTTTTCCTATTGGCTAAAATAAAAAACGTTGAAGTACAAAAACTTCGGACGACGCTGTATGCAAACGCACAAATAAGCATGAATAAGCGCGACAAAACGCCAGAAAAAAATGCGCGAAAAAACGACCGAACAACCGACGCTCAGGTGTGAATGCAGCCTTAATGGGCATATGAGGTGTGTGTTTTATATGCATATCATATTAAATATGTAATACACAGGTGAAACTGAAATATTAAGTATTTTGGTAAATAATACTATGTTTTCTTAACTCTAATGTATCCTAGGATTTAACACAACTAAAGGTGACATGGTGAGATCTATATTGTATCCCAAACCTCTGAACTTCAAACTACACCGAGATGTAAAATGGTTTTTCATATTTTTGGGATTTCTTGCTGTTGTTGGCATACTCTATGCTGTCATCATATTTGCACAGAGACAGGTACTACAATATAACTATATATACTTACTTTTTTTTTGCTTTACAGCAGAAAACAAGAGATGTCAGTGGTATTCCAGTTTATGTATGTTATATTAGAATTTTCTTTAGTTTCTGTTTGGGAAGGAGATGGAAGAATAAAAGTAGGCATAAGCATTATTGTCTCTGACATAAGGATATTTTTTCAGAATGTTGAACGACTTTTTTTTTCTACTTAATTCACTAATGGATGGGGAAATCACCCCCACTGAGGTATTGTAGTTAGTGGGGAGACTTCTTCTCCCTCAGAATACACTGATAAGCACTACCGGCTATAATCGGTGGTACTGATTGTGCAGAAATTTTTCAACGAGGAGGTTATACAGAAGTCGATCCGTAGATCGACTTCTGAACAACCAGCCTGACCATACATGGATCGAAATGTTGGCGGTCCATGCTCAACCTGGACAAATTTCGATCCATGTATGGCCGGCTATTGGCTTTTATGCTTTAATTGTCCAAAACTGGATATTCTTGACATAAAAGATAGAAATGCTAGCATATTTTAAAGCGGGGGTACACATTTTTAACATTAGATTGAGGCTAATTACGGGAAGCACAATCGGGTGTTTTTTTTAATTCAATGTAGTACTTACCGTTTTAGAGATAGATGTTCTCCGCCGCTTCCGGGTATGGTCTTCGGGACTGGGCGTTCCTATTTGATTGACAGCCTTCCGACCGTCGCATACAGCACGTCACGAGTTGCCGAAAGAAGCCGAACGTCGGTGCGGCTCTATACGGCGCCTGCGCACCGACGTTCGGCTACTTTTGGCAACTCGTGACGCGCTGTATTTGACGGTCGGAAGCCTGTCAATCAAATAGGAACGCCCAGTCCCACAGACCATACCCGGAAGCAGCGGGAGAACATCTATCTCTAAAACGGTAAGTGCAGCATTGATTTAAAAAAAAACCACCCGATTGTGCTTCCCGTAATTAGCCTCAATCTACTGTTAAAAATGTGTTTTTCGGGTGAACCCCCACTTTAACCTCCTTAGCGGTATTCCCGAGTCAGGCTCGGGGGGAATTTTTCATTCCAAAAGCGGTATCCCTGAGCCGGGATCACATTGCAGGATACAGGGGGAAGTTACTTACCTTGTCCCTGGATCCTGCGATGTGTCACCGCTGTGTGTGCGGGCTCCTCCGCTGTGTCTCCCAGCTCGATTCACAGTGCCGAGTGCCAAGCGACGTTACGAGTTTGGCGCCAAATTGAAAAAGTGAAACACACAATACATATACAGTATACTGTAATCTTACAGATTACAGTACTGTATCACATAATTACACACGCCCTTTGTCCCTAGTGGGCTGCCCAGTGTCCTGCATGCAGTTTTATATAATAAAAACTGTTCTTTCTGCCTGGAAACTGGAGATTGTCCATAGCAACCAAAAAGTGTCCCTTACATCAAAAGTGCTTTTAGACCAGCTAGAAAACAGCGATAATAAATTAGAATCACTTGCAGAATTGAGCGATAGAGATTTGTGGGAAAATTTAACATCAAACAAATGACAGCGACAAGAAATAAGAAGTGGACATACAGGGACAAATAGCTAATGCGTTTCACATCTTAAATTGATGCTTACTCATAGCTGACTCAGCTATGAGTAAGCATCAATTTAAGATGTGAAACGCGTTAGCTATTTGTCCCTGTATGTCCACTTCTTGTTTTTGACTGTTGTCTTGCATGTTTTTTTGGATTACTTTGAAGTTCTTTGGATTTTATCCTTTGCTATTTTTGAAATAAAATTTGCCTAATCAAAGTGCGGCAGTCCAGGATGATTTTTTTCTTTCTATGGATTAGTGCAGAGCCTGCACCTGACGGTGTAACAGGGCGGGAGCATACTACAGGTGTTCAAGGGCTTGGAGCGGTACTTTTTCCTTTGTTTACCTCTGGCTCAGACCCTTTGGTGCCTGCTCACCACAAATACTGAAGTCTGGTTTCTGTGTTTACAAGTGACAGCTCTGCACTCTGTATGTAATGCAATTATGGTATTTAATGCCCCTTTAAGAACCTCCTACTGTGCATGAAATTCGACTGAACACACCCACTATTTGATGTGATGTGTAGAGGGAGGGGTTTTGTGGGGCCGTGGCTAAATTGCAGCACCTATTGTTTGAGAAAAAAGCCCTGTTTATACTCAGGGACTTGTCAATAGTAAGAAAAATATTGCATAATGACTTTGCATAAATGCATGTGAAGGTGCGTATGCATATACACAAGTAAAATCTTCTAGCTTCCAGATTGTTTTGCATATTTTATAATATTACTATTACTATTAAAATCACTATTTAAATTCATGTATTCTTGGCACCTTTTTCCTTGCATGGGGCACAGAAAAATTACCACCAAGGGGGGCCCAGACAATGACTACCAAGAAGGACACAGACACTGACCACCAAGGTGGGCTAGAGACACAGACCATCAAGGAGGAGAGTATATATTGACCACCAAGGGAGCTTAGACACTGATCACCAAGGGGGGTATTTCTGCTCTCACCCCTTCCTGCTCTCACCAGTGTCCTCACAGCCTGCTCCTTTGCAACCAGTTCTCAGTGCCCATGATGACAACAATCAGAGCTGCTGTTAGAATATGGGGCCCCATACAGCCTAAAGGGTTCCCCCCAGGTGTATGGGTGCAAGTGTACAGACCCAAACACAGACAGTGTGCATTTGGGGCTGCTTACCCACACCTAAAAAACTGTCAAATTAGGACCTGCAGCTGTGTTCATAGGGTCACTGCTTCCCCATAGAGTAAGCCTAAATCTGACACACGCAAAAATGGGCTGCCATTTAGCAGACTTGCAGTGGTGCCATTAATTGTAATGGCACCCTATGCATTTGCAAACCCAGGCATTTTTGTGTTTGCCAAACCGTATGGTAACAAAGCACCATGTGGTTTGGTGCGATGCACTTTCAGAACAGTCAAGAGGTTCTTTTCTATTTTTCTCTCTGGTAGGGCTGCCCTACATATGGAAAGCACTTGAAAAAGTGCCAGCACTTGGTTACGCCTGTAGGTATGAACTAAGCCTAACAGATAGCTCCAGTTGCATGAATAAACCACTCATTCACGTTGCCAGAGTACCTGTGAGAATGAGCCTATAATGTGGAACTATATACACATTATTTGCGCTGCAATGTCCTGGAGCTCCGCACTGGCAGCTGACATCTGGAGCGCAATCCATGCCTCACTTAGGCAGAGAAAGGAATTGAGGGCACAAAGTCTTCAATTCCTTTCTCCGCAGCCACAACTGAACTGGAAATGAATGAACAGGAAGCCCTCTGTACAGTGGCTACCTCTTCTTTAACAAACTGAAGCACAATAAACACAGTTTACTATGCTTCAGTTATAAATCCATACCAGAGCGATCGTGTTGATGGCTCACTATGGTCAACTAGGAAATTAAGGAGCTAGTAAATATGACATATTTACTGACTCCTCTTCGCTTTTCATCCTGAACCCAATTTCCCTGTGCTCCACAGCAGTTGCAGCGGGTGGGGGTGAGAGAAGAAAGATCTGGCAGCGCTGCAGGGGGGCACAAAGGGGATTAGAAGCTGCTGGAAGGGGAAGTCGGAAAGTGAAGGTGGTAAAGAGAGCACCGGGAAGGGGGGAGGGGTGTCATTATTACTAGAACCGATCCCCCTGTGGCACTCCCCCTGCAGCAGCTGAAAAAGGTTAGAAGGGTCAGAAAGAGAAGCCGGCTGGACTGCAAGAAGTGCCATGGGGGATCAGTCCTAGTAATTGTACCACCACCCATCCAGGCGCTCTGATCAACCCCTTCACTTTACAACCCTCCCTTCCTGCAAGTATCAGGGGAGGCAGTGAGAGGTGGCAAAGTGTGAGGGAACCCAAAAATTAAATATTCCATTGGTGCTGTAATTTATGTCTATACTCCTTTACCCTTGTGTGCATGTGCTTGAGTATACAGGCATATAGACATAAATTACTGTATTTACATGTAAAATGTTCTATTTTTTTTTTTTTTGGCTCTGTATGCAGCGCTGCTGTACTGATATTTACACAGCAGTGTGGATTGTGTTATAGACAACAATGCATTTAATTACAGTTCTGTAAACAATGTGTCACTTTTTCTTACCATGACTTAAGCATTCTCTACTATAGCATATTTGTAACAACCACAACATTCTTATGTAAAAAAATCTGTTTAGCTGTAACACACTTTTAATTCACTTAACCATACCGGGCCTATTCTGGCACTCCTCTCCTACATGTAAATATCATATTTTTTTTGCTAGAAAATTACCTAGGACCCCAAAACATTATGTATGATTTTTTTTAACAGAGACCCTAGGGAATCAAATGGTGGCAGTTTCAACTTTTTACATCACATGGTATTTGCGCAGATGATGTTATGCCGAGTAAATCTCCATAAGGGACACTTTTTTACAAGTTTCCAGTTTCCAGTTATAGAGGAGGTCTTGGGCTAGAATTGGTGCTCTCGCTCTAACGTTCACGGCGATACCTGACATGTGTGGTATGAACGCCGTATACAAATGTGAGTGCGATGTACGTATGCGTTCGCTTCTGCATGCAAACACACGGGGACAGGGACACTTTAAAAAAAAAAATTGTATTGTTTATTTTAGTTTTAGTTTTTAGCTTTACACTTTCCCTTTCAATTTTTTTTTATCACTTTTATTCCTATTACAAGGAAACATCCAAGGAATAGGGCTTGACAGGTCCTCTTTATTGAGAGATGTGGGGCCTATAAGACCCCACATCTCTCCTCTAGGCAGGAAAGACCAAGATAAAAAAAAATGATCTCTGCCTTTCCAGCCGAGTACACGGCAGTGTTTACAACTGCCAGGCTGAACGTCATAATGTTGTGCCCAGGCCTCCGAAGATCATAGAGACTGCCGGGGAGCATCTGGTCATTGCTATTCTCTATGGTGAACTTATGGTGCCGGTGGATTCCTTCTCCGGCTTGCCGATCGCATAGGCGAGTTAGTAGAAGCACCGGAGGGCAGCAAATTCCAGGACGCCATATGACAGTCTTGAGTGGGAAGTGGTTAAATGCCACCCTGGCACAAAGGGACACATGGCACACCCATTACCAACTTTTAAACTTTTTACCAGCTGGATCTTTTGCATTAGTTAAATAAATACGGTTTTGTTGACTGGAGAGGTGCAGCATTGCTGTGTAATTATTGTCTTTCATTTCCCCTAACTTGGCTGGGTGTTTGTGTGCAACCCAGTCAACCGGTATAAAAACTGGCCTTCAGTAACTCACCCTAGGCTTAAAATATCTATACTACTGTGCATTTGACAAAAAAGGAGAGTAATAAAATAAAGCTTCATAAACAAGGTCCATTAAACACTTTGAGAACTTTTTTCCTTGATCATGTTTAATTAGTAAATGTTCTATATATATTTCTTTGATCATAGGTTCCTGCTGGGAGAATAATTGTGGAATCTCTAGTACTTTTGACCTCTGCAATTTGTCCAATCATTCCAGCAGCTTTGACAGTTGGGATTCTTTATGCTCAAAGTCGACTAAAGAAGAAGAGCATCTTCTGCATCAGTCCAGACAGAATAAACATGTGTGGGCAGCTTAACCTGTTCTGTTTTGATAAAGTAAGAATGAAAAATCTATCGCTATAGTTCATTACTTCAAAGAAACATTACTACTTTAAATAACATATCAACAGCGTGAAAAACGTGAAATTATAAATATCCCATTGCTTTTGTTTGAATTGCTTCATTTCCTGAAGTCTAACAATATGATGTTGGTAGGAACTTGAATGTAAATGACACTGGAGCCATACCATAATAAGGACTGGTCATCTCCACTGTAGCAGTAAGTAGAAAAAAGTGACCACGCTTGTTCTGAATTTAGTTTGGCTTAAACTATTCACACCTGGGTGTTTTTTTATAGCTTGAAGTTCCAAAAAGTTCAGCATCCAAAATCCTATGGTTTTCAATGATGTCTGTTGAGTATAGTGTTGCTTGTAGCTTGAAGCTTGTACAGTATTTTAAAAAAGTACCTGAGCTTCTTCTCAGCTTCAAGCTTCTTCTGAGCTTCAAGATTCAGGCATTTTTGGCCCGAAAAGGGACGCCTGAAATAACACCTGCATCCTTCCACCTCCCTAATAGCTAGCATTGACTAACAATAATAAAAAAAAAATGCTCAGGCAAAATTGATCAAAATGTGTGTAAAACGCAAAAAAAAGAGCCTGTAAAATTACCAAAGATGCTTGGCTCAAGTGTGACTGCAGCCTTAAGCTGGCTATACCCTAGTCAAATTTAATTCAAAATGTTTGGTTTTAAGAACTTTTGTTTGATGTTCTAATCATTAGTTGTGTCATATCAATGTTCATTTTTGACCACAGTGACTAGAAAGAGCAGGATGAAAAATGTTTCTCAAATTTCTAATAATGTATGTGATTTTTGTTCCAGAAATTACATTCAATCCAATTTCAAAGAAAACATGATTTTGAAGTACTTTTGAATGCCATTAGTCCAGTCATCAAATGTAGAAAGGGTTTCATATAAATATTTGTGCAACTATTCGTACAAATGTATGTTGAAAATTGTACTAGTGCTAAAGCCAGCTAAAGTATATGTATTGTATGTCTGATGGTGTGTGAAAGGGTTAGAAAAGGGGTATATACGGCTGCCTGTGTCCCTGCTGGGGAGTTTCATTCTTTCTGTGAGGCCGCGTACACACGGTCGGTCCATCCGATGAAGCGGACTGATGGTCTGATGTGCCTACACACCATCAGTTAAAAAAACGATCGAGTCCAGCGCGGTGACGTAAAACACAACGATGTGCTAAGAAAAATGAAGTTCAATGCTTCTAAGCATGCGTCGACTTGATTCTGAGCATGCGCGGGTTTTTAACCGATGCTTTTGCATACTAACCGTTGGTTTTGACCTATCGGTTAGGCGTCCATCGATTCAATTTTAAAGCAAGTTCTAAAATTTTTGACCGAAGGACAACTGACCGATGGGGCCCACACACCATGGGTTTGGACCGATGAAACGGTCCTTCAGTCCGTTTCCATCGGTTTTGACCGACCGTGTGTATGCGGCCTTAGCTTTTCCAATCTGGAAACCTATTCTGGGGACAACTGTCTAAAATATCCTCTTGAGGGATCTCCTCTTAGTTCCTGCTGTGTCATTGGGACGGAAAGGAATATACCCCCCCCCCCAAATAGGATGCAAACTGACCACAAAAAAAACCTGACAGGGGTCTTAAACAGTTCCTACAATCAAAAATGTGTGTACACTTTAAGATACACTTTTAACAACCAACCAGTACGGTAAGTCTACTGTATATCCTGTACTCTGATACTTTACTGGCTGGCTGCTTGTATTGGGTTGGTGGCTTACTCTGTAGTAAAACAAGGACCCAAAGCCTGTATCTTCAAAAACATGTCAGCTATGGCAGATCCAATATTTCTATTCTGACAGGTTCTTTTCAAAGTACTGTTGCAATCATTCAATAATGTTCATTTTGAAGCCCGGTAATTCCATTATCACTTTTTTTATTTCACATTTCCCCTGTATTTGCTCCAGTGAGCAGGAAGACAATCAATGATGGAATCTAAAGCTATTAATATGAATGGTATTGTTCATAGATAACATTGTATAGCCATTGTTGTGCCGATTCATAATTTGTTCTATATTGTATATACATGGTCAGTATTTCTGGGAAGTAAAACCTTTTTCTTTCACTTAAAGCTGAAGTTTAAAAAATGTTTCTGAGCATACAGCACCATAATATCCTCTAATGCCGCGTACACACGATCGGTCCATCCGATGAGAACGGACCGATGGACCATTTCATATGTTAACCGATGAAGCTGACTGATGGTCTGTCGCGCCTACACACCATTGGTTAAAAAAAAGATCGTGTCAGACGTAAAACACAACGACGTGCTGAAACTAAGTTTAATGCTTCCATGAATGCGTCGACTTGATTCTGAGCATGCGTTGATTTTTAACCGATGGTCGTGCCTACTAACAATCGGTTTTGTCCTATCGGTTAGGAATCCATCAGTTAAATTTAAAGCAAGTTGGCTTTTTTTTAACCGATGGTTAAATAACCTATGGGGCCCACACACGATCGGTTTTGACCGATGAAAACAGTCCATCAGACCGTTGTCCTCTGTTTAACCTATCGTGTGTACGAGGCCTAATAGTTATGTGAGTCCTTTATCCTCCTGGCTGTAGGTTACTGCACAAATCCCGCCTTTAGTGATACCAGATCCTACCCACAGTGGTGATCTTCTTACTCTGCATAGTTTTCGGCTTGTCTTCACGCACCCTTCCCTTCTCCTCCTCCATTCCCTAAGCTCTGTATTATTTTCACAGAGTGCAAAGTATTCTGTGAATGTTGGAAAGGGATCCTGTAATTCATCCATCTGTCCTCCATCCACAGAATGTCTTGCATTCTGTGAAGATAATACAAGGTGTTTTGTGACTGGATGAGAGGGGTGGAAGAGGAGGGTGAGCAGAATGATCCTTCACTGTTACAGCCTTAGCAGTTAACTCAGGCAGCACCAACAGTTCTCGCATAACAGAAGGGAGGATTTTTACAGTAATCAGCAGCCAGCAAGATGTAGGACTCACTTCATTTGAGTTAAGTTTCATTCCTTGTGCTATATTCCTAAAACAATTTTAACGAAACTTTAGCTTTAGGCTGGGTTCACACCTATGCGAATTGGTTGCGGCTTAAACTGCGTCCAATTCGCATAACATTATAAAATACATTGATTTCAATGAGGCTGGTTCACATATGTGCGATGCATTCGCACTGCACATTGCCGAAAAAACGTGTGCGTTTTCTAGGCATTGCGGTGCGGCTCAGGTGCAAAATCAGGCCCATTATCTTATATGGGTACGCATCTGATTCACACATGTGTTCATTTCTCTTCCGGATTTCTCTCATTCACCTCAATACACTTCCCCCCTCCCTTCCCCTCGGTCTCCAAATTTGCATCTAAAACGGAGATGATCTGCTGAACAGTTCTCTTATCTCTCTGCAGAGATAAGAGACCTGAAATTCGCACCGCACAAGTGTGAATCCGGCCTCAGTATACAATATATCTTTAACATGTTATTCTGTTACTTTTCTGGCATCCATTCACATAGTATGCTTAAAATTTGATGTCTAACAATCCATGGCTTGATGGGTACAAATGAACAATGCAAAAAAACCTTGCTTAATTGGCCAGGTTTGATATGTTTTGCTACTTTTCATGTACTCAAAGATAATTACAAAAATCATTATTGCTGACCAATAAATGCTGACATGGGTGTGTCTGTGTGAACAATTATGTTGTCAGGTAGATTGCATTCTAAAAGGTTGCAATTCAAGTATCAAGTATGTGTCCAGCTTTGGTTACACTCCACAAAAAATCAGCCTTAAAGAGGAGTTCCACCCAAATTTGGAACTTCCTCTTAACCCACTCCTCTCCCCCTTACATGCCACATTTGGCATGTAATTTTTTTTGGGGGGGAGTGGGGGCTTCAGCACGAGTGGGACTTCCTGTCCCACTTCCTCCTTCCTGTAGGCGACTAAGCTTAATCGCCTTCAGGAAGTGGCTGCTGTAGGCGATCGCCTAGGACACGTCACAGGTCCTAGGCGATCTCCTGGCCAATTACACGGCGCGGCGCCGGGCCGCGCCGCTCGCGCATGCGCAGTGCCGCGCCGCTCGCGCATGCGCAGTGGGTGCCCGGCCATGAAGCCGATAGCTGTCACGGCCGGGTGCCCACACTGAAGATGAAGACGCCGGCCGGGGAGGGGGGGAGAGGAGCGGAGCCCTGGCCGGCGCGTCGCTGGAGCGCTGGAGCAGGTAAGTGCCTGTTTATTAAAAGCCAGCAGCTACACTTTTTGTTGCTGCTGACTTTTAATAAACATACAAATGGCTGGAACTCCCCTTTAACAAAGTTTAATTAATACCATCATATTACTAAATCAAGCCATCACCAAATTATGTGAAAAAAAAATTGTGATGAGTGCAAAATCTTTAGAACACTTACTAAAATATATAGTGAGGGTCACTGCTCAACAGTGTGTGTACCAATTAAAGTGCAAACATGCAATGTGCAACTAAACCATGCTGTAATCCAAAAATGAGTGGGCAACAAACTCCAAGTATCAATAAACAGAAGACAAATGATAATATATGAATGCGCAAACCAATAATAACTGAATGGTGAAGAAATAGTAAATGGGCAATATAAAAATAAGAATAAGTACAAAGTACTAGGGCTGATAAGAAGTCAGATCATAACTTCATGTGCTTCAGATATGCAGCATACTCCAAATGGTGGTCCTCCTAATTTGTATAGCTACAAAACGGCTTACTGCAGAAATGTTGTCCTTAGTGTGCAGCTTCCTGATACTTTTACTGTTGATATTGTTGGTCTTCAACAAAATGGAGGCTCACAATGTGGATGAATCAATCACCAGAGAGAAGAAAAAAGAAAAGCTCTCATCGTGAAGTATTAAAACTAGGGATTTAATGAATAAAACAAGTGGGCGCTTACAAGCAGGATAAAAAAAACAAGCAGGGATAAAACCGTGTACTCCACGTCACTTCCAGTCACATGCAGTATTCCTGACGTGTTGCGTCACTTCACGTGACTTCATCAGAGGAAAGTTTTCCTTAGCTGCACACTAAGGACAACATTTCTGCAGTAAGCCGTTTTGTAGCTATACAAGGCACATGATCTCTGGGATTGAGGTAAGCGCTCACCAAATAATGATAATACAAAAATTCAATTGGAACTAATAAACAATATTGATCTTTTTATTTATTTTTTATGTTAGCACTAATCTATTTTTTGACTCCCATATAGACTGGCACTTTAACAGAAGATGGACTTGATTTAATGGGTGTTATATCATCAGGTGGAACTTGGTAATTAAATATTTATTTGGTTGCTTCTTTGCTGCTTACTATATTTAGCACCACACAGGAATATTTGCAAGATTTATAGGTCTATTTAAGGAAAAACAGATATCAAGATTTGGGGGGATTAGGACATAATTTGTAAATTATCCGTATTAATCTAGATATTTGCATTATCCAAGTTATGTGTCCTGATGCCCGTGCCCATCCCTGCCTCTTGATTTGTGCTGCTTAAACCAGATCCCTAGCCACTTCAGCCACGGAAGAATTTACCCCCTTCCTGACCGGGCCATATTTTGCGATACCGCACTGTGTCACTTTAACGGACAATAGCGCAGTCGTTTGATGATGTACCCAAACAAAATTTATGTAATTTTTTTCTTCACAAATAGAGCTTTCTTTTGGTGGTATTTAATCACGCGGTTTTTATTTTTTGCGCTATGAACAAAAAAAGAGCAACAAGTTTGAAAAAAGAACAATATTTTTAACTTTTTGCAATAATAAACATCACCAATTTTTTTAAAAAAATCTAATTTCTTCATCAGTTTTGGTCAATATATATTCTTCTACATATCTTTGGTAATAAAAATCACAACACGCTTATATTGATTGGTTTGCGCAAAAGTTATAGCTTCTACAAATTATGGGAAAGATTTATGGCATTTTTTTTTCTAGTAATGGCAGTGATTTTTAATCGGAACTGCAACATTGCGGCAGACAGATCGGACACTTTGACACATTTTTGAGACCGTTGACATTTATACAGGGATCAGTGCTTTAAAAATGCACTGTGTAAATGTCACTGGCAGGGAAGGGGTTAACACTAGGGGTCGATCAAGGGGTTAACTTTGTTCCCTCAGTGTGTGTTATAACTGTAGGGGGAGGAATTGACTAGGAGGAGAAGACAGATCGTTGTTTCTAGCTAGACACACAATATCTCTCTCCTCTCCTCACAGGACAGGGATTTGTGTTTACACACACACGTCCCTGTTCTGTCTCTTGTACCCGCAATCGCACGTGGCCAACAGTCATCACGACCGCCGGCCACGCGCATAGCTTAACCCGCAGTGCAGCAGGTGCACCTGCTATGCCTTCTTAAAGGGACAACATACAGCTATGACAGCTTGCGGGAACGTGCCAACCTGCTGCTGTATAATGACGGCGGCTGGTCAGCAAGCAGTTAGAGTCATCTATGAGGCTAACATCTACTTTTGGGATTAATTAGAGAAGTAGGCAATGATTCACAGATAATGAGATACAACCTTTAGGAGATGCATATGTCTGGATCAGGAATTGCAGTCATGATATTGATATAACCCAGTGGCGGCTGGTGCTCAACATTTTTGGGGGGGCGCAAACAAATGAAAAAAATAAAAAAAAACAATTGCAGCCACACTGTGCCCATCAAATGCAGACACTGTGCCCATCAAATGCAGCCACTGTGCCCATCAAATGCAGCCACTGTGCCATGCCATCAATTGTCGCCACTATGCTATACCATCAATTGTCGCCACTGTGCCATCAACTGTCGCCACTGTGCCATGCCTTGAAATGCAGCCACTGTGCCATCATTTATCACCACTGTGACCATCAATTGTCACTACTGTGCAATGCCATCAAACCACCGCAGCCACTATGCCATCAATTGTCGCCACTGTGCCATGCCAAACGCAGCCACTGTGCCATCAATAGTCACCACTGTGTACATCAATTGTCACCACTGTGCCATCAAATGCAACCACTGTGCCATGCCATCAATTGTTACCACTGTGCCCACATCAATTGTTACCACTGTGCCAACATCAATTGTCACCACTGTCGCCTTTTTATTGTTGCCACTGTGCCCTTTTATTGTTGCCACTGTGCCCTGTAAAATGCTGCCCCCTTGCCCCCCCGCCCGGCACTTACCTTTCTGGGGTCAGCCATCCTCCTTCCACAGTCCCTCGATGTCTTCTCCCGCCCTTGATGATGCTTCAGCCAATCAGGTTACCGGTAACCAGAACCGGTGAACCTGATTGGCTAAGACGCCTGTCAGTCTTATCCAAGGAATGCACCCCCCGTGCGTCCCCTGGATAACTATTTGGAAGCCGATTACAGCCTGTGGGCTGTTATCAGAAAGCCTATCAGAGCCGCTGGCTCTGATAGGCACTTCCAAAGCCAACCGGCTGCCGTTATTTAGATGGTCAGCGCTCGCCAGGGGGACGGCCATCTGAATAGTGGGCGGCAGTAACAATACACAGATTTCAATTGTCACCACTGTCGCCTTTTTATTGTTGCCACTGTGCCCTTTTATTGTTGCCACTGTGCCCTGTAAAATGCTGCCCCCTTGCCCCCCCGCCCGGCACTTACCTTTCTGGGGTCAGCCATCCTCCTTCCACAGTCCCTCGATGTCTTCTCCCGCCCTTGATGATGCTTCAGCCAATCAGGTTACCGGTAACCAGAACCGGTGAACCTGATTGGCTAAGACGCCTGTCAGTCTTATCCAAGGAATGCACCCCCCGTGCGTCCCCTGGATAACTATTTGGAAGCCGATTACAGCCTGTGGGCTGTTATCAGAAAGCCTATCAGAGCCGCTGGCTCTGATAGGCACTTCCAAAGCCAACCGGCTGCCGTTATTTAGATGGTCAGCGCTCGCCAGGGGGACGGCCATCTGAATAGTGGGCGGCAGTAACAATACACAGATTCATGCAATGCATGAATCTTATGTATCGTATTGAGTGGCGGTGCGGGAGCCAGAGGGGGCGGCGCTCCGGCACCCTCTATGGACGCACTGCCACTGATATAACCACTTGCTCCCCAGGCTGCAAAAAAAAAAGATCTCTAGGCTGGAATGGTTAAGTGTCATTAAATTAGACCTATGCTGTAACATTAATCCAATGTTATGTTAACCATATTTTCAAGGCTTTTTTAAAGCTGAAGTATTTAATAAGGTGATCTCCGATGAAAGGGAGGATCAGCTAGTCTGAAAGCTTATGATTTTTATACCAATACTAGCTTATTTGATTTTGCAACATCTGTTATCTTTACCACAGTTTCCAGGAAATTCTTAAGCATGACCAATTGAGTGAGCTTTCCTGGGGGCCCCTGTTTGGAGCAATGACAAGTTGTCACTCTCTTATCATGATTGATGGGAATTTACAAGGGGATCCTCTGGATTTGAAAATGTTTGAAGCTACTGGCTGGGTAATATGAACAGTATAAGCTTTTTTTTATATATTTATTTACATAAAAGTAAAACACATAAATAGTAAAGCTAATTGAATGTATTTTTCACCCAAACAGGTATTAGAAGATAGTAGTTCATGTGATAATGAGGAATCATCAAGCCAGAATATGGTTGTACGACCTCAGCCTGGATCATATAATGTATGTCTCTGAAAGTAATTGAACAAAATTGAGTGTAAACACCACTTCTGCTGTATTTTAAATATAACGTAGTGCCACTGATTCACCAAAGAAGTAGGGCATGTTCACTTTCAAAGTCAACTTTACCTATAAATGTTAGTATCCAGTTATATTAAAATAAATAATACAGGCCTTTTTTTAAAGCAATCTACTGAGCTGGTCAGAACTGACTCTTGAGGGAGTCTATTCCCCCTTTTTTAACAGCTCTTAGGCTGCGTACACACGGTCGGACAAAACCGATGAGAATAGACCGAGGTTTCGTTTTATCGGTCTAAACCGACCGTGTGTATAGCCCATCGGTCTGTTTTCCTTCGGTCCAAAATTTTTAAACATGCTTCAAAATCGAACCGATGGACCGCTGCCCGATCGGTCCAAACCGATGGTTAGTACAGAAAGCATCGGTTCAAAACCTGCGCATGCTCAGAATCCAGTCGACGCATGCTTGGAAGCATTGAACTTCGTTTTATTCAGCACGTTGTGTGTTTGACGTCACCGCGTTTTGACCCGATCGGTTTTTGGAACGATGGTGTGTACACACATCAGACCATCAGGCCACTTCAGCGGTGAACCGATGGAAATGGCCCGTCGGACCATTCTCATCGGTTTGGAACGACCGTGTTGTACGCGGCCTCACTGTAAAGAAACCTTTCCATTTTGGAGATGTCCTCAGTAATGACCTTAAAGTGAATAACTCAACACCAAGTTCACTATATAGACCACCTATGTATTTATATATGTGTTGATCATATCCCCCCTTAATCTCCTCTTCTCAAGAAAGAAAAAAATCAGTTCAAGTATTTCCAGTACAGGACTCTCCTTCCCCTAATACAGATCTCCCCCAACCCCCCCAGTACAGACCCCCCCCAGTTACAGATCTCAGTACAGATTTATCCACCTAAGTACAGCTCTCTCCCACCCAGGTGAGGGTTGGCAGCCTTAGGCCTGGGGGGCGAGTCCAGTCAAGTGGCCCATTGAACCACCGAATCAGCTCACCATCCATGGCCCATCAATGCAGCCTCACCAGTGCCCATCAATGCAGCCTGATCATTGAGGAAGGTTACATGGGGTGTATGGGGGGGGATAGAGGGTCAGCTAGGGGTGTAAGGGTCTCTCACCTCAGCAGGACCTTGCACGCCATGTCCTGACTCCCTGGCACGCCCTGCCTCTGCCTGCTTCCAAGAATCCGATCCCAGGGAGTTGTAGTTTCCTCTGCGCTGCTCTGTTTATCACCCACTTGGAGCTTGAGCACGGACTACAACTCCTGGATTGCAACAGCTAGTGGTCGGTCGCCATGGCCGTGCCCCCGGGCCCAACTTCCTAGACCAGAATAAAAAAGAAAATGGTAGAAGGCAGCGGCTGCCGGACATTTTAAACATAATTTGGGGCGGCCTTGGAGGCAATTGCCACCCTGCCCCCTGGCCCAGCCCTCCCCTGCTCCCACCTGTACATATCTCTGTCCCCCAGTACAGTTCTCACCCATTACAGATCCCTACCCCCAGTACTGACACCCCAGTACTGATCTTACCTAGTACAGCACTCTCCCTCCTCAATAATCCATTTACTGGATAAGGCAATTCACAGTGAGAAGTCCTCCCTTGGGTCATGTGACCTGAGCTGAGGAGAAGCTAAGGAGAACCTCCCTTGCTCTAAACTGCCTAGCTCCCCCTTTTGGAACTGCCTGTATGACAGGTGGCAGAAGATGCCCTTATCCGCACCCCTGCTTTTAGTGTTTAAGAGAGATCATAGCTACAAAATTGGTAAAGAATCGTGAGTATTAGCTAACGATAGTCTTCTGTACACACCTTAATAATTTCTGGGCATTGCATCACACCCAAAGTTTGTTTTCTGCTCAGTTATTGTTTAACTACACCCTCATAGTAGATCAAATATTGATTGTTGAAAGCAATACTTTGTTGAAAATAATAGTATTGTTATCTTATTCCTTCCAGAACACAGTGCTTGGAGTGAATGTTTTGTTCCAGTACCCATTCTCTTCATCCATGCAACGTATGTCTGTAATAACTGAGGTTATCGGAGGTGATGGTGAATTAACTGTTTACATGAAGGGAGCTCCAGAGATGGTGGCCAGTTTCTGCAGACCAGAAACAGGTAGATTTTATGTATTTAAAAAAAAAAAAATGTTACCAGGCTAAAAAAAGATCATTTGTAAAAAAATAAATTAAGGTGTTATAGACTCATGTAATAAAAATTTATAGCACTGACATCTACCATTTTTAGGAATAAAAATATTGGAATGCAATCTTTTACTAATAGTTATTAATTATAAACATGTTTCCTTACCCTCACACTCACCTGTGGAGGATTGTATTTCATCCTGCTAGGCCATTGCTGAAAGGGACTTGTAGGTCTTATGATTACCATGTAAGTGACTTCTAATAGAGTAGCCATGCTCTGTGTGCAAATGTATCTCATCAAAACAAGACTAGAAAAAAAAGTGTTACCATTTTTTATACACTGAATATAAATGCAACTAACCAGTCACTTGCAAAAGATGTACCTGTGCATTTAAAATTTTGTATTAAACATCTTCTCTTCTCAGTCTTAAAACTTTTTGTGTGTTTACTAATGCCTCGTTTCCACTGAGAGGATCGGTTCGGGTTGGTTCGGTATGGTACGCTATTTTGAGTGTTTCCATTATGAAAGCGGCCCAAACAACCAAACCATAATGCACCATTCTGGGTCCTGCTTCAGATGTGGGGCCATAGAAAATTGTACGGTTCGGTTAGGGCAGAGCTACAATACATTCCACAGATTGGCGGACATGCTAGGCATTTTTTCCAAACCCTGCATGGCCCCTGATGGCCAGTGGAAGTGCTCACCTAAATAGGCTGGACCATTCTAACTGTTCCAAACTGTACCGACCCGAACCGTTCCGCTCAGTGGAAGCAAGGTATAGGTGATTTTTTTAAGAAAACACAGCACAAGTAAGCAGTAAAATATGAAGACTCTAGAACTCTTGTTTCATATTAAATATAACTGCAAAAAATCTACTGTGTCCTATAAAATTAAGCGGGTAATTGGGCTATTAAAGCTTAGACTAGTTTCTGCTTTAGTTAAACTTCACATCCTCACAATGATTTTCTTTGTAGTTCCAGAAGAATTTTTACAAAAGTTGGAAATCTACACATTTCAAGGGTTACGAGTCATTGGAGTAGCATACAAAATTCTTGGGAATGCCAATAGGGATGATTTAGAGAGTATTGAAAGGTAAGTTAAAGACCAACAATTAATTTTTTTGGACCCATAGGTTTCCACCTTCATCTCCCAGCAGGCTGCAATGAACCTTGATAGTTTTCCAATTTGTTAAATAAATAAAATAAAAATATTTAAATTTAAGTTTTATTTAACATAGCTGTGGGTTCTGGCCTAGGGCTGACCTGGGGCTGTCTTGTCAGTTAATGAAGGGGCCAAGGGGGGCACCATTGCTAGACTATGCTTAGGGCATCATTTGTCCATAATCTAGCCCTGATTATTTTGAACTGGAAGTTAAACCCAGCTAGCTTTCGCTGCCTGTTATATAATTTCATCCTGAATTTAAAAAATATATTACAAATGCTGTTATTGTATAAACAGTGAAACAAGCTTTACTCACTTCACTTGCAAGTTAAAAATCCTCTCTAAGCTATGGATCTTAGTGCCTAAGTAATCTGTCTGAAATGAAGCCAAGTATTGCAATATAATGTTCCAGGCTTCCAGGAATTTCATGCAGTTTATATCAGACTATTCTCTTTTCATTTGCACATTAGAAATGATTGAGTCAGCTTCACATAGAATGTATAAATCCTGTTAACATATGATATAACCTATAGTTAAAGTGAATTTAAACAGCTGCAACTGCATTTAGACACCCATAAATTACTTGATCCGTTTCAATCAGGCTTCCGTCCGGGTCACGGAACAGAAACAGCGCTGCTCAAAATATGGGATGACGCTCTAGAGGCCGCAGACGAAGGAGAATCTTGTCTCCTGATACTGCTGGACCTAAGCGCGGCTTTTGACACTGTAGACCACGGACTACTACTGGCTAGGCTAGCTGAAGTAGCCGGAGTCGCTGAAGGTGTTTTACCCTGGTTCTCCTCCTTCTTGGAAAACCGATCACAAATAGTGAAACTGGGGTCTTTCACTTCTGAAAAACGTACGGTGTCATGCGGAGTCCCTCAGGGATCTCCCTTATCGCCCGTATTGTTTAATATCTATCTTCGCCCTCTCTTTGAAATCATCAGTAACCAGAAGTTACTTTACCACTCCTATGCAGACGACACACAACTGTATTTCCGCATCTGCAACAAAAGGGATCATTCTCTTGAAATAGAGAAATGCCTTACTCTAATAGATAACTGGATGACAAACAGTTATCTTAAACTCAATGGTTCAAAAACAGAACTTCTCCTGTTTCACGCTAACCGGAAAAATCACCCCGTGTCAACATGGACTCCCCCACCCATTCTGGGTAAATCACCCCTAGCACCAAAGTCAAAAGTCTCTGAGTCATTTTCGATACCTACATGACAATGGATGCACAAATAGGGTCAGTAGTCAGCGGATCCCACCATCTGCTGCGCCTACTACGCAGACTCACCCCCTTTATCCCGAAAGAGGACATTGCAGTCGTGGTGGGAACAATCATGAATTCCAAACTCGACTACGCAAATGCCCTCTATCTAGGACTCCCCAAATACCAAATCACTCGTCTGCAAGTCGTTCAAAATACGGCCGCTCGACTAGTGACTGGGAAAATACCATGGGAATCAATCTCACCTTCACTGAGATCCCTTCATTGGTTGCCAGTAAAATACAGAATCACTTTCAAGGCACTCTGTCTAATACATAAGTGTATTCAAGGCAACGCCCCCCAATATCTATGTGAAAAAATAAAAGCCCATAACCCCAATCGTATTCTGTGATCCACCAATCAAAACCTCCTCCAGATACCCAAAGCCAGATACAAGTCCAAAGGAGATCGAAGATTTGCAGTCCAAGGACCCCGCCTGTGGAATGCACTACCAACCACCATCCGACTGGAGTCGGACCACTTGGCCTTCAGGAGAAAGATTAAAACCCATCTCTTCTGAGGTCAAGGGGTTCCTTACCCATGAAATGAATACAGCGCCCAGAGGCGATTCAGTTCGCATGTGTTGCGCTTTACAAGTCTCTCACTCACTCAAACCCGATTCATGAAATTTGACCTTGGCACATATATCTGTAGTGTTTTCTTATCTCTCTCCAAAGACCTGAGTCCCATGTGTTTCTGTTTTGTTTCTTTGTTATCAGCATGATAACTTCTGACAAGTTCTCCAAGATGGAAGATAAAAGCAGCCTGAAATGTTTGTCGTTGGAGGTTGCTATAGATTAGCAGAGAGCTTGTCTTGTCACAGCACAACTCTGAAAGTATCTTTGTTCTTCTACCTATGTGGAAGGGGGATGTGTGCCTTTCCTCCAATCAGCTGTCTCCCAGTGTAAGCCAAGACTACACTCTCAGTGTTGAATGAGGGAGTGAAAATTCTAACACGATGTAAGAATTCTAAAGAATATAGAAAGGAAAAGACAGCAGATATGCATGTACAACTTATGCAGGGAGATTTGTTTTATCCATGTGTATCCTCTGCGGTTGTTCACTTCACTGGGTATATGTGAGGGTTTACATCCACTTTAATTTGAAATTATGTTAGATAATTTTTATAAAATTTAAGGTATTACAAAAGTTAATCATTTTGCCAAAGTGAGATTCACAGGTACCTGAATGTATGTGAATATTGCTCACTATCCCTGACCCTTAACAGTTCACTCCTACAGTATACTCTTATAACACATAACATTTTATCCTCAGATTTGGAGAGTGAGGTAATCCCTATTTAACCCCAAAAGGAATTTGCATAGTTCCTTATTTATATCATAATAATCGATGGAGGTTGGCAATTCCACTACCTTCCAAACATTTAAATTGAATATCTCCATTGTTTTCTTATGCCTCGTACAGACGAGCAAACATGTACGATGAAACCGGTCCGCCGGACCGTTTTCACCGTACATGTCTGCCCGGGGATTTCTGTATGGTGGCTGTACTCACCATCATACAGAAATCGGCGCGTAAACAATACGCGGGGCGTGGCCGCGCCGTCGCCGCGACGATGACGCGGCGACGTGGGCGGCCCTGCCAGTTCAATGCTTCCACGCATGCGTCAAAGTCATTCGACGCATGCGAGGGATGGCGGGCGCTCGGACATGTATGGTAGGTCTGTACAGACGACCGAACCTGTCCGAGCGGACAGGATTACAGCGGGCTGTTTTAAAACAAGTTGGGAAATATTTGCCCGCTGGAAAAAGGTTCGGCGGGCAAATGTACGCTGGAATCCTGTCCGCTCGGGCCTACACACGACCGAACATGTCTGCTGAAACTGGTCAGCGGACCAGTTTCAGCAGACGCAGACATGTTCGGTCGTGTGTACGGGGCCTTAGACTCTCCTTACCCTCTTTACTTGCTACAGTGTATCTACTTTGTGATTCTTATTACAATTGCAGCATTATTCTTTTTCAGCTTTAAATATTTCCAGCATCTTTCTTTTCATTTATATGCTTGAATAAGTGTGCATTTTATACAAAGACATTTTTTGTGCAGTACATTTTTATTCAGTTTCTTTCATACAATAACACAACAAATTAAAAAAAAAACAGTACATATATCATTACAATGTGTTACAGTTAAAATTAAGTATAACTCATAAAAGTATTTTGAAAGTCGAGGTACAGTACATTATTTTGTGAGCAGAATGATGCAGTAGGAGTGACCAAGAGAAACAGTCATTCATAGAGTGTACATAAAATCACATGACAATGGGAACACTGTGGGAAGAGGAGGTGAAAATCTGAAACTCGATACGAGAGGACAACTGTAGTGGTATGACCTGTATTCAACTGGTCTCATGTCTACGATAATTAAAAAATATTATAACATGTTCTACTTTAAATGGGATGTGAGATTGTCTCCAGAAAAGACTTGCAGTGTTAAAATTACACTTTTAAAATATAGGCTGCCCAGGTTTTAGCTGTCACGGTGAGTCCTTATAAGAATGGTCTTCCTTCAAATCTGATCAACTTACAATATCCATTTTGCTGTTGGTGATCTGTATTGTTTCCAGTATTTGGGGGTTAATATTTGTGTCTGCTTTTAGGAAGTGTGGTATCAGCTGGGCCAGACTTACTATTGGGCTTGACTGGGCTCAAGCCCATGGGTCCCTTCCAATAGGGGGCCCTGCCCATTTACGTAAAAAAAAATCAAAAATATACAAGTCATTTAATTTTTCATTTAAAGTGTGTTGATTGGTCTAGCATTTTTACCTGTTCTAGGGACATTGATCATTTTTGTCCTCCGTCCAAGTAGACAAACTGTCTTTCTTTTATTATTACCCTTGTGAAGCTATGTTTGCAATATTATGCTCGGTGTCTGTCCTTTTGCTGGATGTGGCATGTTACTTTGGCTCCAATTGCTGTATTTGCCCTTTGAATACATTGCACTCTGACTTGTGTCAGTGCTTTTTTGTGCCCATGCGCAGTATACATCATGTCCTTCGGGACAACGCTAGGTTTACTATTGATGACTACACGTCATCATTATGCAACGCGGTCGCGATGACATCATTACACCCGGTCATTCTTATGAGCATGTGGGGGCATCCGAATGATACTATTTATAGCTGCGGCGGCTACCGATGGCCAAACGTGTGACGGCTCGTACGGCGGAATTATATGATCCCTCTCCATCTGACAGGTACAGCGGAAGCTCTTTCCTTGCCAGGCTCTTTGTGGTGATATTGGGTTATTTATCCCCATACACACATTAATTTTATGCTGTTTTGCTTCCCTAGGCATACCCCTTTGAAGTGGGAGAACTGTACCCTCCACTTTTCATTATGGGTTGTTTGTACCAGTTCTATTTAAAGTAATGTATAGAAGGTAGGGCCCGAAAGTGACTCAAGCCCAGGGGCCCCCACCACCCTAAGTCCTGCCCTGGGTATCAGTGATTTATTTGTAAGGACATACATAGTTTTGTTGTGGGATAAAAGGATTTTAGGGGGTCGTGTTCACTGTGGTAATTTAATCTGCGCGGTTGGTGATTGGTTTTCAATACGATTCTATAAGGCACTGCCACCAAATATGGGAGAGAGAGCTAGGTTCCAGGCCACATCTCTAACACAGGGTAAACCCAAGGCTCTCACTTACTTATGTGCACTGGATCTCAGTATCACAGAGAAAAGAGTTAAAAATTGCACTGATATTTTGGTAATGATAGAAGAAGTAAAAGTTAGGAGAACAGTTTTGGATTGGTGTTCATCAGAAAGAGTGTGAGACAATTCCTGCTCCCAGTGTTTCAGATACGCTAGAGGGTTTCGATGCACTGTTTCTAGAACCCCTGTAAGCAGGGCCATCCACATAGTGTTCCATTCATAGGCACCACTAACAGACCTCACAAATATCGCAAATTTACTAGCACATGTACATTACTATGCCCAACATTTTGCCCTGCATTCTTCCCAGCAAAACCAGATACAGGTTCTTAGGATAGGCCATGGGTAATAAGAAAAGGAAAGTCCAAATAACTTTTCAAGGCTTTACTGCATTCAACGTCAGGGCTTACATCTTTGGAACACTAGTCTGTAATCTTACAGGCAACAACTCTAGATGTCATCTACCATGACAGACATGTCCTCCCCTTTAAACCTAGGGTGAATTTTTTTCCGCTGAAACTAACACAGTCTGATCCGCAGGTGATTTCTATGACACTGGCATAACATATTCCAGAAGTTTAGCAGCAGGTGCACTCCATGGGAAGATCTGTAGGAAGGGTTGAGAAGCAGTCTCGACATCAATGCAACCAAGCTTAACTAATCCCTCACTAAACAAAGAGGACGGAGGTCCCCAGCCCTGTAATAGGATAGGGTATGAGTAATGCGGCATACCCAAGGGAGAGGACTGTGGCTATAATTGTTCATACCGGTCTGGAGAATCGATACCCTCTGAGGAGACAGGTGGTGATGGTTCCAATTCAGAGGTAAATGGTTAACTAGGGTTTCCATATGGCTTAAGGTACTCCTTTTTCATCTGGATTCATCCTGTCAACTATCCCAAAATGTAGGCAGGGCTATCCACATATGGGCATTACGTTCCATTCATGGGCACCACTAACATGCCCTTTTGCTTTACCTTCACATTAGTTTGAGTCCTCACTGCTAGAGGGAGACAAATATTGTGCATTCACAGACACAGGTACATTACTATGCCTGACACTTCACTCCGCATTCTTCTCAGCAGAACCAGGTACAGGCTCTTAGGATAGACCCAGTCCAAATACTGTAACGATTCAAGTCTTTACTTGCACAAATTCAAAGTAGACATTTCACTGCATTCAACTTCAGGGCATACATCTTTACACAGTCTGTAACTTCTCACCATTATGGTTGCAGTCATTCACACCCTCCCAGGTTGGGCCATCTATGTCCTGTCCCCAATTCCCTTTTATGCAGGGCACAATAACCTCTTCTCTCTAATATAAATTAAAACATTTTTTGCCTGAAGTTCAGCTTTAAAATCTCACTGGAATTGACGTACTGCAAAAAAGAACTATAACATTAATTTAATTAATGTTTATAATTTTATCTTATCAAATTCTCTAAAACATCTTCCGATCTCCAAACCGCTAATAAAATCAATTTTTTTCCCTGAAGGGAAGACGTTGAATGTGACATGGAGTTTCTTGGTTTGCTGGTATTAGAAAATCGTCTCAAACCAGAAACCAAACCAATCCTTGAGGAGCTCAATGCAGCCAATATCAGGACTGTAATGATCACAGGTGGGAATTGCAATTGCATTCGTAACAGTTTATAAGGAATAGATGTTGATTGCTGCTGAGTAGGCAGACATTGTTGCAAAATAAATATTAGACAAAAGTAAAACAAGGCATAAATCATACTATTGATGCTTTTTCTAGTATATTTGCTTTACTTAGTAGTGCTGAAAGCTACTCTATTTTGTATTTGTTTAATAGATAATTGAATGTATAATTTAAATCTGAGCAGTGAGTGTACAGCAAAGGCCAGCGTGGAAGAGAAAAAAGCGACACAGGGAGTAATTCAATTTTTTTTTACTAACAAGGCACATGTTAATAGGAGGATAAAAGAGAGTGACAGAGAGACCACTTTCAGTTAACTTGACTGGAACCCTTTGATTAATTTGTCAGTTTGACAGTGACATCTGAAACAGGGAACACGCAGGTGTGCATGTATGTATAATTATTAAATATCCCTATGGTACTGGACATTGGGGGTTATTTACTAAATGAAAATCTACTTTGCACTGCAAGTGCACTTGGAAGTGCAGTCACTGTAGATCCGAAGAGGACATGCAAGGAGGGAAAAAAATACAAATTTTAGCTTTCACATGATTAGATGATAAAATCAGCAGAGCTTCCCCTCATTTCAGATCTACCCCTCAGATTTACAGTGACTGCACTTCCAAGTGCACTTTCAAGTGCACTTGCAGTGCAAAGTGGATTTGCCTTTAGTAAATAACCCCCACTGTGTGTATTGTATTATGTATTATATCTTTTCATGTGACAACACTGAAGAAATGACACTTTGCTACAATGTAAAGTAGTGAGTTTACAGCTTGTATAACAGTGTAAATTTGCTGTCCCCTCAAAATAACTCAATTTATTAATTCCATTAATGTCTAAACTGCTGGTCCAAAATGGGCCCAAAGTGTCAATATTTTGTGTGGCCATCATTATTTTTCAGCACTGCCTTAACCCTCTTGGGCATGGAGTTCACCAGAGCTTCATAGGTTGCCAGGTGAGTCCTCCTCCACTCCTCCATGATGACGTCACAGAGCTGGTGGATGTTAGAGGCCTTGCACTACTCCATCTTCCACCTTCCATTTGAGGATGCCCCACAGATACTCAATAGTGTGTAGGTCTGGAGAAATGCTTGGCCAGTCCATCACCTTTACACTCAGCTTCTTTAGCAAGGCAGTGGTCGTCTTGGAGGTGTGTTTGGGGTCTTTATGATGTTGGAATATTGCCCTGCGGCCCAGTCTGCTTCAGTATGTCACAGTACATGTTGGTATTCATGGTTCCCTCAGTGAACTGTAGCTCCCCAGTGCTGGCAGCACTCATGCAGCCCCAGACCATGAGACTCCCACCACCATGCTTTACAGTAGGCAAGACACACTTGTCTTTGTACTCTTCACCTGATTGCCACCACACACACTTGACACCATCTGAACCAAATAAGTGTATCTTGGTCTCATCAGACCACAGGACATGGTTCCAGTAATCCATGTCCTTAGTCTGCTTGTCTTCAGCAAACTGTTTGCGGGCTTTCTTGTGCATCATCTTTAGAAGAGGCTTCCTTCTGGGACGACAGTCATGCAGACCAATTTTATGCAGTGTTAGCACTGACAGGCTGACCCCCCACCCCTTCAACCTCTGCAGCAATTCTGGCTGCATTCATACATCTATTTCCCAAAGACAACCTTTGGATATGACGCTGAGCACGTGCACTCAACTTCTTTGGTCGACCATGGCGAGGCCTGTTCTGAGTGGAACCTGCCCTGTTAAACCACTGTATGGTCTTGGCCATTGTGCTGCAGCTCAGTTTCAGGGTCTCTGCAATCTTTGTATAGCCTAGGCCATCTTTATGTAGAGCAACAATTCTTTTTTTTCAGATCCTCAGAGAGTTCTTTGCCATGAGGTGCCATGTTGAACTTCCAGTGACCGGTATGTGAGAGTGATAGTGATAACACCAAATTTAACACATCTGCTCCCATTCAAACCTGAGACCTTGTAACACTAACAAGTCACATGACACCGGGGAGGGAAAATGGCTAATTGGGCCCAATTTGTTTTTTGTTTAGACATTAATAGCTGTGTAATATGCAAATACAGTGCTACCTGATGTAAAAAAAAGGTATCAAATGTGATATTAAGCAGCGCTCAAAAGAATCAAATAAAAAAACACACATATAATATTGCTAGACTATTAAGTGAAAAATAATGAGTGATCCACCCTCTATGTGAAACAATATATCAGTGTCAAAAATAGGTGCCAATAATACACCCAAAATAACAATAATAATAATAAATTTTTTTGCCAACCTGTTATTTTGGGTGTATTATTGGCACCTATTTTTGACACTGATATATTGTTTCCCATAGAGGGTGGATCACTCATTATTTTTCACTTAATAGTTTAGCAATATTATATGTGTGTTTTTTTATTTGATTCTTTTGAGCGCTGCTTAATATCACATTTGATACCTTTTTTTACATCAGGTAGCACTGTATTTGCATATTACATTTTGATTGTTTAACTTTTAAAGCAGCAGCTCACATATATTTATTTATTAATTTATTTATTTATATTATCAATATCACTATATTTTCACTTATATTCTCCAGTTACGCGCAGTGGGGGTGGCTCAATTAGACGGCCCTTATTTCCACCTTTTTCCCATTAATAGCTGTGTGTTAAGTTATTTTGAGGGGATAGCAAATTTACACTGTTATACAAGCTGTACACTAACTACTTTACATTGTAGCAAAGTGTAATTTCTTCAGTGTTGTCACATGAAAAGATATAATAAAATATTTATAAAAATGTGAGGGGTGTACTCACTTTTGTGTGATACTGTGTGTATATATATATATATATATATATATATATATATATATATATATATATATATACACATGAGTATATATATTTATATATACTTTATTTCAACTACCAATTTTGGGGGCTGTGCTTATTCACTACACTACTTTATTAATAGATTTGGGGTAATAGAATGTCCCTCTGTTCAATTAGAGCACCCTTTTATGCTGGTATAAATAGACATATAGTTTAAGGTGTTCAAGTTACCCACTGATTTTCTAGATCTAAGCGTGGCAAATTTCCCTATGCATATTAACTAATACCTGGACTTTATACCCTTTACCTTGGAGTATTGTCTTACATACAAAAACATATAGCATTTGTCTAACATAATAAGGAGTTCATATGAAGATAGGCTTGAAATTGTTTAACACGTTTGGCTACCACTGTATATCATTTTCATTCAGGGGACAACATACAAACAGCAACCACAGTTGCCAAAAACTGTTCCATGATTCCTGATGACAGTGAAGTGATTCTAGTGGAAGCATGTAAACCTGAGGGGTGTTCTTCAGCATCTGTCACCTGGAAACTTCTGGAATACCCACAGACTGGACAAAATAAAACTATTCAGGTCTCAAAATGATTCAATAAATCAGAATTTTCTTCTTTAATGTATTTTGAGGATGTATACATTTTTTTATCCTAAATATATGTCTTTACAAGATCTAAGAGTAACTTGCTTGTGATGATATTCTAAAATTTTAAGGTTTCTGTAATTAAGGTATCACTTCAAAAACCAGTATAGTATTACTATTCATAAAACATATATGTATTTAATGAAGTAAATAAAAGCTAAAAGGATCTGATGTAGAAGCTAGATATAAAACCTTCAACTATACTAATTAAGCATTGAAGATTTTTATTTTTTTAAACATATAGGGCCAGATTCACAGAAAAAAGTACGCCGGAGTATCTGCTGATACTCCGGCATACTTTCAAATTTGCCGCGTCGTATCTTTATTTGTAATTCACAAACAAAGATACGACGGCTTTTGGCTAAGATCCGACAGGCGTACGGCTTCGTACGCCTTCGGATCATAGGTATAATTCTCCAGCGGCTGCTGGGTGGAGTTTGCGTAGTTTTCCAGCGTCGGGTATGCAAATTAGCTGATTACGGAGATCCACGAAGGTACGCACGTTCGTCGCATTCTCTTACGTTGTCGCTAGTCGGTTTTTCCTATCACAAACCTAAGCCTGCTTTTTCATGGCTTACATTTAGAACAGCCATGTTAAAGTATGGCCGGCGTTGAATTTCAATTTTTTTTTTTTTGGTGTAAGATGTCCGGGAATACGAAATTATGTTACGCACGTCGCCGTTCAAAAAACACGTCGGGGCGCCGTAATTTCGCGCAAAGCACGGCGGGAAATTTCTGAACGGAGCATGCGCAGAACGTTCGGCGCGGGAACGCGCCTAATTTAAATGGTACACGCCCCATTTGAATTAGGCGGGCTTGCGCCGGACGGTTTTACGCTACGCAGCCGCAAGTTTACACGTAAGTGCTTTGTGAATCAAGCACTTACGACGAAAACTTGCGGCGGCGTAACGTAAATGGGATACGTTACGCCACCGTAATTATTCGTGAATCTGGCCCATACTGTATAAAATGTCATCAGAAATGTGGGGTGGAGAGAGAGAGAGAGAGAGAGAGAGAGAGAGAGAGAGAGAGAGAGACATGTGAGGTCTAATTTAGGAACCTGTCTTCCCACATGTACATATGCAATTACGAGTAGTATATAAAAAAAAGTTTTTTTTTTAAATATTAATATACACCCATGTATATTTAAAAATATAATTGAAAAAGACCATCACTTCTTAGTTAATAATTAATCATTTTGCATATTAAGGCTATGTGTGGGTAAACATTTGTTATAAAAATGTGAGAACCTAACTGCTGTATCGCAATAGGAAACAGTTTTTAATTTCTTGATTGCTATAACATGAATATTTTTTATTCAATGACAGGATATTAGTATTGATGTTGATGATATACTGGCTGCCAAAAAACAGAGCAGTGATTACCATTTTTCACTGAGTGGAAAAACCTATGAAAATCTAGAACAGTATTTTCCAGATTTGTTACCAAAAGTAAGTGTTATATATTTCTATGTGCCCACTACTGTAATACATTTAATTGAACAATGTATGTATAATTACTACATAGCATATCATTCCCCGTTTGTCTAAAAGCCAATACTTATAAATTCCAACATTTCAACAGTTTTCTTTTACTTTTCAGATTTTGATGAATGGAACCGTTTTTGCAAGAATGTCTCCTGGGCAAAAATCAGCAATTATAGATGAATTTCGAAAGCTTGAGTAAGTACTAGAAAAATAATTGTCTAAAGTCTAAAATATATATGGTATATAATTTAGTTTAATTTAGTTAAAGTTGTTATATTTAGTGAATTTATATAAAATTAACTGAATGCACAGAGATTGCGGTCCATTTAACTTCTCACATAACCAAATTCAAATCGGCCTGTTAGTAAAAGACTTATCACATATGATTCATAAATTAATGTACTGGTTTATTTTTCTTCAAAATTATCAGCATAATATTATTTAACCAATTATATTTTTCAGTTATTATGTAGGAATGTGTGGCGATGGAGCCAATGACTGTGCTGTAAGTATACTATACCGCATTTATACAGTGCCTTTTCTTTTTTAGTAACGATTGAATCATGGGTGGTTACAAACTGTACTGGGCACTTGCCAGTCTGCAGCCACTCTTTATTATCCATCATTGTTGCTCCATATACATTTATGTCCCTTAACCTTCATGCCACTTGACCAGATCCAGTTGCCATTAGGAACTCAGTAGGCTCTTTTCTTTTCCTCTTTTGTTCTACATACAACCATTTATTAGGTAGTTTGTTTCAGCATTTTCACCACTGGCATCAACAGAAACTTTGAGATCATGTTCTTTAAATTACCAACACTAACTGGCCTAAACAGTAGGTCTAAACCTTCATCTATTATTTTTATGTATGGATAGGCTTTTGTAAATATAGAAAAAATATTTGGAAGTCTAGATTTAGAAATGGCAAAGCTGTAGAGCATAGTTTAAATTTGAACTGCAGGTAGGATCTTTTTACATACTTACTGTATATTGGTCTAGCTTGGGCCAAAGTAAGTGTGCATATCTCATACCTGAGGGTCTGCACATGTGACCATTCACAGAACAGTGTATTTTTTTTAAAAGAAATACAAGGCATTCTCTGATTTGACAAGGTGGAAAGGAGGGGTGGTAATGACGTGACCTCCACCTCATCAAATCAAAGAAAACTGTGCATTCAATGCAAAAAATACAAGTCATTGTATGAAAGATGGCGATGCAAAATGAGTGACCAACAGTGGTCAGTGTGCAGGGGGAAGCTGCTCACACAGGACCCAGAAGACTGCGGCTATCACTTTAATAGCACTGGCTACTACAGTAATTGTCAGCTTCATAAGCTGATCTTCGGGTATGAGTTATGCATACTTTTATTGGGCCAAGCTTAACCAATGTAAGTATGAAATAAAGATCATACCTGGAGTTTAGCTTTAATAATGGCAACACACTGCCTTCAGCATTGATTCTTTACTTTATGGACTAGGCCAAGTCATCCTTGTCGCACAATGGGGGTTATTTACGAAAGGCAAATTCACTTTGCACTACAAGTGCACTTGAAAATACACTTGGAAGTGCAGTCGCTGTAAATCTGAGGGGGACATGCAAGGACAATAAAAACAGAATTTTAGCTAGCAAATGATTGGAGGATAAAATCAGCAGCGCTTCCCCTCATTTCAGATCTTCCCCTCAGATCTACAGCGACTTTCAGTGCACTTGTAAGTGCAAAGTGGATTTGCCTTTCGTAAATAACTTCCATTGTGTCCTTGTATTGTACATCTCATGAATAATATTTATCATATGAGTTTTATTTTAATGCAAGGTGACATTTTTAGGAATCAAATTAAACAGAGTTGTCAAATAGCAATAGTTTGCAAATGTGCATTCTGTCAGCGATCTTGTATGCACTGTATGTGTACTGTGATTTAGTGATTTAGTGATACTTATTTTATATGGTCTAGGCTACAATCAGCCTGTTTTTACAACATGCAATGAATTTATACATGATTATTACATTTACTTAAAGGCTTTGAAGATGGCCAATGCTGGGGTTTCTTTATCAGTACAAGAAGCATCTGTGGCTGCACCTTTTAACTCTCATGTCACAAATATCCAATGTGTTTCTGAACTGTTAAAGTAAGTATTTAACAACTTATTTATTACATAGTAAGAACCTAAAGGATGAGCCAGCACTTTTCTCATTTAACCTAGCCCTCAACAATTTTCCTTCACAGCTTACTTTTACTGCTTTGCTACATACAGCTTGTTAAAAACAAAAAAATGGAATCCCTATATAATTAATTATTATCATCTTAAGGTAGCACGACTGCTACTAAAAAATCAACAGTCAAAATTTGATGGAGTTGCCAGCTGTTTTTTCTCTATTGACTACATTGTTTTTTGGTGGATAGGAGGACCCCACAGCTTGGGCACCCGGACTACAACTTCCAGCTCTATACCAAGGATTCACTGCTCTGAGCGATGCATTGCTTTTGTTTTAATTACTGCTACTAAATGACAGGTTCTAGCTGGTGTTTTTAAAATCAGAAACTGGCCAGGCATCTGTCAGTTTGTGGCAGTATTTCTACCTCCTTTAAATGAGAGATCCCGTAGCCCTGACTTAGGAAGACCAAGATGAGACAAAAAGGCAATAATATTTTATTATAGTTGTAGTTGTAATGTGGCAGGATGATCATAAATAAAGGGGTTCTGCGCGAACCAACACACTGGTGAAAAAAAGGTAAATCATTCTAAATATATATATACATATACGGTGAATGTGAACAAATGGTAAAGGATGAGATTGTGAACAGTCCCAATATGTGAAATAAATATATAAAATGTAAAACTCAAAAAAATTAATTAATAAAATTATTGAGCAAAAATCGAATAAATCCAAAAATTGAGGTGATCAAAATCAAAATAAAAAATAAAATATAAAAATGAGTGAAAAATGAGTAGAAGAGTGTCCCAATAATGGTGTGCCAAGCTGTCAGATGGTGGTCGCAGTGTAGCTGAATTTCCACTAGGCAGATAATTGACAGATGTATAGTTCACTCCCTCACCAGGCTCCCAGAACTCTTACCTCAAAACATAAATTAATATGCATCCAATAGATCCTGAGTACAACTTCTCTGTTAACCACCATAGAGATCTTCTCTCTTACTAATATCTGCTGGAGCGTCTCCTCGGCCAATTCCTAATACAGCTCCAAAACAGGGAGGGAAAAGAAAGGAACACAGGGGCTCCAATAGTGTGATATTGTAAGACTCAGGGGGGTAGTTTATTAGGAAAAAACCTGCGCTTACATCAAAACATTTAAACGAGTGCAACGAATAAAACATACGAGCGGCGTCTTCAGCGCCGGCTTACGTCACTCCAGGTGTACGTCCTGTCCAATCCCTACGCGTTACGACACGGGATCACGTGTCTTCATCTGGGGAAGAGTTTCATTTGAGGTAAGAGTTCTGTGAGCCTGGTGAGGGAGTGAACTATACATCTGTCAATTATCCGCCTAGTGGAAATTCAGCTACACTGCGACCACCATCTGACAGCTTGGCACACCATTATTGGGACACTCTTCTACTCATTTTTCACTCATTTTTATATTTTATTTTTTATTTTGATTTTGATCACCTCAATTTTTGGATTTATTCGATTTTTGCTCAATCATTTTATTTTTTTATTTTTTTTGAGTTTTACACTCTATATATTTATTTCACATATTGGGACTGTTCACAATCTCATCCTTTACCATTTGTTCACATTCACCGTATATGTATATATTTATTTAGAGTGATTTACCTTTTTTTCACCAGTGTGTTGGTTCGCGCAGAACCCCTTTATTTATGATTTCTGTATTTGTGTATTGTAAACACTATTAGGTTTTGCTGCACCTTATTTGTTTTGGGTTATCACCTTTAAGGAGTCTGTAGTAGCGCGGAGGTTTTTTCTTCATTTTGTCAATGTGGCAGGATGATTGGGTGTCAGGTTGTTGTGGCAGGAAGGCGGCATCATCAGATGATGGGCCACGCTGGCAATGGGTCATCATGATTAACTAGGATATAAATCTCTGGATGTGACTTGTGTTGGATTTATATTATGGGACACTATTGTTTGTGTAGGGTGGATATTTTAATGAAGGACCTTTTCGCGGTGTGGGTGTCTTTATTTACTTTTTTAAAGGAAATGCTTAAAAAGGTGTAATGCACCTAAAACTTATTCCTATAGGGGGTAGGGCTGGATATCTGGGGCCCTATTATTATAAGGGAGGCTTCCAGATTCTGATAAGTCCACAAACTCTCATATCCCTTTTAAGAGAAAGGATGTGGGGATGACTCAGATGTAAATATACAATTATTAACATCGTCCAGCAATGCAGATCCTTAACATTCATTGAAGCTCACCACCCAATAATGATTCCCTGCTGCCCAATGAAGTTTCCCTGTTGCCCGACAATGTTTCCAACCCTCCACACTACCACTGCTTGACAGATCTTTGACTGGCTTCTGTTTGTAACTAAACCGGCTGGGGATGCTGGGTTATGTGAATGGCCAAATATGATAATGACATTTTGCTACATTAGGGCTACCTGTAAACAAACCAGTCACTTTTAAATGGTTAAAACATCAAATTCTAAAACCTTACAGTACATGCAAGTTTCAGGTGTATCCAACTGTGTTTTTTTTAAGGATTTTTCTATTTAAAATTTTGCCTTTTAAGCAGCAATAAACAATCCTCTCCCCATAGATCAGTATTTTTTGCATTCTTTTTTTTTTGCATTGGTACATGTTCGGCTACCCATAACATTTTATAACAAAAGCTTGCAAATTAGCCTTGGAAAAGGCAAGAAAAAAAATTACAAAATTCTTATATACCGTATATATATTTTAACAGAGGATGTGAATGGTTAGAACTTAAACCACACTGTCACCCAAATACAACAAGAGAAGGGAAATCTACCAAAAGAGACAAGAAAAAAGCCCAAGAAGGGTATCCAAAGAATGGTTTTTTACTAAGGTTTTATTTTTCACACACGCATTTAAATGACACTTTTTGGTCTTGAGATTACCCAGCCCACTCCCCCAAAAACATATTTTCTGAAAGCAGAGACTTGTAAAATAAAAAGATGATAGTTGCCAAATTTTAGGTTATATGATATTACCTGTAGTTTATCAAACGATATTTTCTTGAATTTTTTTTTTATTGAATACTAAAATTTATTTTCGTGCACACAAACACAATAAAACCCTAATTTTCTAGTAAAATATAACATATGAGATTGTGTCATGTAATTCAATACCAAACATGTTTATTCCAAAGATGGTGTGCACCCACAAAATGTAATTCGATACCAAACATGTTTATTCCAAAGATGGTGTCTGTGCACCCACAAAATGTACTCTCTCTAGGCAATGAATTAAAAATCTTTACAAGATTACATCAGTTGAGAGTAAACCATGATCAATGGCCATAGAATTGTATCTCTTCAGTGAGCACTGAGAGACTTTTAAACATTTTTTGATTGATTTTTATTCAGCTTTATTATTATTATTTTTTTCACTTAAAAAAATAGTTTTTACCTTTATTTGACTATTAGCACAAGGGGGCTGATAGGCCACATATATGATAGGATTTTAGAGAGATAGGTTGTCTCTATGGCGACAGCAGGGGTATGTTAGACCCCTTATATCTCTCCTGTACTATCCCTGAACTGATTGGGGATAGAAAAACCCTAAACAGCTCCCAACAGCCCACAGCAGCTGGCTGTCAGATGCCAGCCCAAAACCTGGAAATGCTCAGAGGATAATGCTTCTGGTTTCACTGGAATTAAAGATCAGGTATGTTATTTCTCCCACACACAAACACACACTGTTGAACATCCTAACATCCTAACATTTTTTGGGGGTCCTGCGGTCCAGGGAGGAGTGCACACCATAGTAGGCCTACAGTGGTATTATTAGAAGCTTACCCTCACCCTGCTTCTTGAATAATATCCTCTTGTTAGTGGGATCTGACCAGACCCCAGGTATGAAATCACAGGCATGAAAATGCCCTTGTGGGGCTATATCCTAAATTTTGTGGCTATATCCTAGCCTTTGGTGAGCGATTTGCTGTATATTTGGAAACACCATAGTTTTGATAGGTGATGATTATACTGGTGACTATTTTTTTTCCAGGGAAGGTCGAGCTGCACTTGTCACATCTTTCTGCATGTTTAAATACATGTCTATGTTTGGATTAATCGAATATATCAACACACTGCTGCTATACTGGGTAAGACATTCATTTTTACTATCAATGAAATATAGAAAAAATTGGTCACTCTACAACTAGTGAAAGCAATAGTGGTAACAATTCTTGATGTATTCTGTGCTTTTTCAGCAACGAAATATCTTTGGAAACAATCAGTTCCTTGTCCATGACTTTGCTATCATGTTTGTAATATTCCTTACAAGTGAGTACAACTGACATACATAAATAATAATTTTTCTATGTACATACTGCATATAGAAGAGAACAGATAGAATAGGGTTGCTAGGAGAAATATTTCTACTTTCTTTTTCGTACATCACGGGACACAGAGCTTCTTGTTAATTACTTAATGGGTTATAGCTCACCATTAGGTGATTGGACACTGGCACACCCTAATTAAAAGAGAAGTTCCCCTCCATATAACCCCTCCCCTATGGAGCGTATCTCAGTTTTTTCGCCAGTGTCTAAGGTGTTGGTCACGGTTAAAGATGTGCTAAGAAGAAAGCTCTACTGAGGGATCCCTCCAGGGGTCAAGGAGCTATACAAATGGATCCATCCAAGAAGGCCAGAAAAACGCCAAAATGTATGGTACCCGGGCCTCGTGGAGGAGCAAGGTTTTTGCCTGTATTGTCTGTCTTGTAGGACTGGGCTCTGGGATCCAGCACTTTGGGCATGTATTTAAAAATGCGTAAAGTTTTCTGGCAGAGTCTTCTACAGGTCCAGGGAAGAGGCCTCCTTTAAATAGGAAGCCAGAACCCTGAAGGTTGGCACAACGCAGCCCGCCGTGATGGGTGAAGGTTGGATCTGTCTGATCTTCAGCAGTATCCTGCAGCGGGGATAAGGTAAGTGAAGGAAGTCCTGAGAAAAATCTTAAGGGTTTTCTGTGAGTAGCTGCATGTCTTACCTAAATTCCACCACTAGAGGGAGTAAAGAGACATACCTGGTATTTTACTAACCATGCTCTCCAGGACGAAAAAGCTCAGTGTCAGCCTCACTTCCTCCGCTTCAGGCTCTGCCACAGTCAGGTGAGAAGGGTCCCTTGCAGTCCAGGTCCCATGGCACTCCCTTTGTGCATCTGTCTCTTTCTCCCTCTCCTTCCCACGCCGCCGCCATTCCCTACACACGCACAGGGGGTGTGGTTGCCACTGGCATGTACGCGCAGAGCGCATGCCGATCCACGGCGCAGGCGCAAGGCAGGTGTTTAAAGCCCCAGACGCCAGAGCTCTGTAAGCAGAAGGGATACAACATCATTGGGGGGAAAGTGTAAGCACCTCTGCGAGTGGATTCATGCATACCCTAAGACAACTACTCAGCATCAGGCTGTGAAAACTTAGCGGAAGTTCTATTGTTTATTGCTGGACTAGCGCAGCAGTGGATGCACCTGTGTATAGTACCTCTGCTTTTTTAAAATTAGGACTATGTCTCCCCATATAAAGGGTTCAGGGGCAAGTAAAAAGGGCACTAAGGTATCGCTATCTGTATCTAGAAGTCCTAGACATGCTGGCCTGATCCCATCCTCCCCTGAAAGACCTGAGGCAGCTGCGCAGGATGAGCCATTGCCCCTGTCAGGCTTTGTAGCCTCTCCCGACAAAACAGCTCCTTCTTATGTCACTGAGGACTCTTTAGCAACAGCTTTGGTGGGTTTACAAACTCGAATTTCAAGAATTTCCTTCGTCCCTTTTTTTAAGGTCAGGCATCTCCAAAGATCGGTAAAAAGAATACCCTTTTTCTTAGCATTGGATCGCTTGCTATCCCAAAGAGTAATCTTAGAGTTTACCTCTTTACGGTTCCAAAACCAAATGGAGATGTTAGGGCCTATTCTAGATCTCAAAGGCCTAAATCAATTCCTGACCATTCGCTCTTTTCACATGGAGTCAATCCACTCAATAGTCTCCACCCTGCAGGGGGGAGAAGTTCGAGCTTCAATAGATATCAAGGATGCATATCTGCATGTGCCAATTTTTCCCACTCAACAAGGGTTCCTAAGGTTCGCAGTAGAACAGCGCCACTTCCAGTTTGTGGCTGTACCTTTTGGTCTGGCTTCTGCACCTCCGGTGCTTACGAAAATTCTAGCCCCACTCCTGGCAAATCTAAGGGCTCAGGGCATAGCGGTTACGGCATACCTGGACGACCTGCTGCTGGTAGAGCAGTCAGCGTTAAACCATGCTGTGCTCAGCACGGTTAAATACCTAGAGCACCTAGGTTGGGTTCTCAATCTAAAGAAGTCATCCTTGCAGCCCCTAACAAGGCTGCAGTATTTGGGCATGGTCATAGACACAGTCCAAAGCAGGGGATTCTTACCCGAGTCGAAGGTCAAATATCTAAGAGATCTGGTCCAGGTAGTAAAAGCAAGGAAAGAACCTTCCATTCGCCTCTGCATGAAGTTGTTGGGGAAAATGGTAGCCTCTTTCGAGGCTGTTCCTTACGCCCAGTTTCACTCAAGACTGTTGCAAAACAGCATCCTATCCGCCTGGAACAAGAGAGTCCAAGCTTTGGATCTCCCAATGTGGCTGACTTCAGAGGTTCGTCAAAGTCTCAATTGGTGGTTACTGACCGAGAATTTTCTTAAAGGAAAATCCTTCTTCCCAGTTACTTGGAGGGTGGTGTCAACTTCCGGTCCAAGGAAGATGGTCCAAGGCCCAAAAGGTTCTGCCCTTTAATATTCTGGAGATCTGGGCAGTTCATTTTGCCCTCAGGGCAGGTTACAGTGTTGTCCTGTCCGAATACAGTCCGACAATGCTACAGCAGTGGCCTATATCAATCATCAAGGGGGCACCCGGAACCAGGATGCCCAATGGGAGTTGAACCACGTTCTTGTTTTGGGAGTTCCTTGTTCTTCGGTAGTCTTGGAGAATTGGCAAGCAAACTATCTGAGCCGCCAGCAGCTGCTTCCAGGAGAGTGGTCTCTGCACCCCGAGAAATTTCACATTCCGCAACCACAGACATTTACAAACGGGGGAAAAAGTGCCTGTTTTTATGAACTGCCCGTTAAAATACTGACGTTGGCAACACTGCTCATCTATTACAAAATATATTACAAAATCTGGAAGGCATATGTTTCTTGGTGTGAATCCAGGGTTTGGCATCCTCGAAAATATGTCATTGGAAGAGTTCTTGCTTTTCTACAATTGGGGGTAGAAATGAAGCTAGCCTTGAGCACCATCAAGGGTCAGATCTCGGCCTTCTCAATATATTTTCAAAGGCCGCTTGCTTCTCACTCTCTGGTTCAGACTTTTATTCAAGGGGTGTTGCGGGTAAATCCGCCAGTTAAATCTCCCTTATTTAGTTCTGTCTCTTTTACAGCGACAGCCCTTTGAACCAATGCGTCATGTTCCTTAGGTCCTATTGACAAGGAAATTATTTTTTTCTGGTTGCTATATCCTCTGCCAGAAGACTATCGGAGTTAGCAGCTTTTTCCTGTAAGAAGCCATATTTAATTATTCACAAAGACAGGGTGGTGTTGCGTCCCCACTCAACTTTTCTGCCTAAGGTGGTTTCAGGATTTAATCTAAACCAAGATGTGGTCCTACCATCCCTTTGTCTAGATCCACATTCTGTGAAAGAAAAATAGTTGCACACTCTCAATGTAGTAAGAGCAGTCAAGATCTATCTGAAAGCAACGGCTCAGATACGTAAAACTGATGTTTTGTTTGTGCTGCCAGAAGGTCCCAAGAGGGGCCAGGTAGCACCAAAATCTACTATGTCTAAGTGGATTCGGCAAGTTATTATACAGGCCTATGGTTTAAAAAAGAAAATTCCTCCTTTTCATGTGAAAGCACACTCGACCAGAGCAGAGCAGTGAGTGCTTCATGGGCAGTGCATCACCAGGTCTCCATGACTCTGATCTGCAACCTGGTCTTCAGTCCATACATACATCAAGTGGATGTAAGAAGGGATGAGGATACGCCTTTGGGCGCAGTGTGCTGCAGGCAGTAGTATAGGTCCTCATGTCTCATGGCAGTCTACTTTTGATCTGTGTTTCCCTCCACTCAAGTTGAGCATTGCTCTGGAACATTCCACTAAGTAATTAACAAGAAGCTTTGTGTCCCGTGATGTACAAAAAAGAAAATAGAATTTTTTAAAACAGCTTACCTGTAAAATCCTTTTCTTAGAGTACATCACGGGACACAGAGCTCCCCGTCCCTCTTTGGGGATATTGGGATTGATATATGTTTTGGGATACTTATTGCTTTGCTACAAAAACTCAGGTACTCTCCATAGGGGAGGGGTAATATGGTATGCCAGTGTCCAATCACCTAATGGTGAGCTATAACCCACTAAGTAATTACCAATAAGCTCTGTGTCCCATAATGTACTCTAAGACACTTTTCTAGGCATGAATAATACAATACTGTAAAGTCAATTAATAGTTACAAGTGCGTTTTTGTGGGAAAAAATGTTTTCATTAAGCTTTGGCTCGAGAAAAAAAAAATTATTTCCACTTTTGGGATTTCCAGGGACTAACTAGCTGTTGCACCAAGTACAATTTCACATATTCTTATCCCAAAATAACATATTTTAAGGCCCAATTTTGCATTCAGCCCCTCCACTGTATATTTTTTATTTTTTATTATTTTCTTCATGCTCACCTTCAAATGTCTCCAGGTTGGTCATGGGATGTGCTGGGTCTTCTTCCTCTTCGCCTGGCAGTTGGCGGTCATTTGCTAATGCTGGGATTGGGATCCGATGACGATGTGTAGAAAAGGCGTAATGGTGATGCCCTGCATTCACAGTATGCCCTTAGTCTTCCAGGTTGAATGACACTGGAACAAGTACGTGATAAGGAGTTTGGAGTTCACTCTAACATCACCTGTCTCATGCTTGTTTGGGGTCTGTAGATTTTGTAGATAGTCAGATGAATCTTGTGAAGAGCTTGTTTATTCCAGTCAGCAGAGAGCCACAGTAAAAGCCACAGTAAAAGCTATTTCTTCTAGTTTCACTTCATAACTTTCTACTTCATGTCCCCACCCCCATGTCCTCACACAGCTATGTAAATGCAACACTTACATATTCTGCAGGGCCAGTAATGAAGCATGAGAAAGCCAAGCAACTAGCATTTTAAAAAATAGGTTAGGAATGACATGTTATATGTTACATATTTTTCTCTTTATGTGCTTTCTTTAAAATGTAAAGCTTGCCCTCAGCTGCAGAAGATGATTTGTAACCTAAACACACATAGCCTGGCATCATAAAAGTTACTTCCTAGCTCTACTGTAAAAGAATAGAGCAAACATATATATTTAGGCCTCACTCACACCATGTGCAGAAAAGTCAGTTTTTCTGCACGCATTCTGCAAGGGCACAAATAAAATATTGTTCTCTATGTGCCCTGTTCACACCACAACACTGGTATCATGTGCAGATATTTTCTGTGGAGGAATCTGCAATGTGTATGCTGTTTTCTGCACACAAAAAAACCTGACGCAACATCAACACTGTAGTGCAGGTTGCACATTAAAACTGATGCCAACGTGCACAAAAACTCACTGAAACATGCATGAAAACTGATGTAAAGTGATGTAAAAATTAATGTAAATGCATGTCTCTGCAACTGAAATTGGTTTGCCCATCAGTTTTCATGCATGAATGGTGTAAACGAGCCCTTAAGCCCTGTACACATGATCGGATATCTGATGGAATCTAATCCGATGGATTTTTTCATCGGATATCCGATGAAGCTGACTTTCATCAGTCTTGCCTACACACCATCGGTCAAAAATCTGACCGTGTCCAAACGCGGTGACGTAAAACACTACGACGTGCTGAGAAAAATGAAGTTCAATGCTTCCGAGCATGCATCGACTTGATTCTGAGCATGCGTAGATTTTTGACCGATGGACTTCCACACAGACAATCGTTTTTTTCTATAGTTTTTTTATCCATAGGGAAACTTTAAACCATGTTCTATTTTTTTTCACCAATGGAAAACAAACCAATGGGGCCCATGCACGATCGGTTTGTCCGATGAAAACGGTCCATTGGTTAATTTTCATCAGACAAACCGATTGTGTGTACAGGGCTTAACTCTAAAATCAGTTATCCAATATCAGTATTTTGTATTGGGCTGTATGACCTCTAAATAAATGCCATTTAATTATTGAAATTAATCTAAAGTAAAGATTTGACTGTTTTCATGTTATTGATGTATGTGTGTTCATAGAAAACAGTGGGGAAATTCAATAAGGTGCTAATAACACTTTTCTGCTGGGATAAACCTTTAAAATGTCCTGTGCTATGTTCCAATATCTAGGCAGCCTATTTCAGTAGCTTTATCAATATACATACTGTTGCAGATTTTGGTAGCTCCTAATAAGGCCAAGTTTACAAAATGGCACTAAGTATGCACCAGATTCAAAAATAATTACATCTGAATCAGAGTTAATGAAGCTGGAGTTAATTAACACCAACTGTAAGTTGGTATACAGAGACGGACAGAGTACCTGTCTCTGTTTGCTGTATAACAGGTGACATATTTTCTTCTGCTACCTCCTTGCCTTCCCACCTGTCCTTGACTGCTAAGGATGTTCCTAGCATTCAGTGACTCTGACAATGGGTGGAGCCTCATGGGGAAGCTGAGGAACTAGTTCCCTATCAGGTCCGTTCTCTCCTTGATTGACAACAGTTAGTGGGCAGATTGTATAACCAATAACAGGCTGTCTATGTGCTATGGATCTGCCCACTGCCTGCTGTTTATTACAAAAGGAGCAGAGCTTATGAGGAACAGCTGCAGTGGCAGGTGGAAGCTCAGTTGCACTGAGGATGGTGTATCCATTACAACAGGTCCACAGATCCGTCCTCTGCACCAATATTTGTCATTTTGTTGAAACTTTTTATAAATTTACCTAGGTGTTCCTAGACTTATGACTGGAAGTATATGAAGTATACTAGGCTATAAGTAAAGTAAACTTCCCAGAACACAAACAGCTGCTAATCTCTGCTTACCCCGTCCTTTCTTTCAGTGAGTTCAACTCCTGCATATCATAAACTGGCACCATACAGACCACCAGGGCAGCTGATCTCTCCATCTATGCTGTTTTCAGTGGTGTACAATGTTCTATTTACGATAGCCATGCAGACATATGCATTTCTTATAATCCAGCAGCAGCCATGGTACAGCAGAACAGATGTTTTTAGGTAAGCTTTTAACAACATTTTTGTATATGGAATAATTCAATGGATTCTAACAGTAATTGGTATAATCTTTGATTTCTTTACATAAACTAGGAATTGGGTTACTATATGTTTGTCATGACTCTTGACAGACATACACATGTATTTAACATAAAGAAGGCATATATATATATATATACTGTATATATATATATATATATATATATATATATATATATATATATATACATATATATATATATATATATTATGTCCCATGCATTTTCTGTACACTACTGTGCAAACATTTTAGGCAGGTGCTGGAAATTAAGAATGCTTAATAGTTAATTTTTTTATCAATTAAGAAAATGGAAAATAAAAAGAAACAGATGAGAAATCCAAATCAAATCAATATTTGGTGTGACCACCCTTTTCCTTCAAAACGGCATCAATTATTCTAGTTACACTTGCACACTGTGGCCCAGATTCTCAAATTACTTACGACGGCGCAGCGCCATGTATGCCGTCGTAAGTCCTAATCTGGGCCGTCGTATCTTATTCTTAGAATCAGTTACGCATAGATATCCATTAGATCCGACAGGCGTAAGCCTCTTACACCGTCGGATCGTAACTGCAATTTTTTTTCCCCGCTCGGTGGCGCTTTCGTCGATTTCCGCATTGAGTATGCAAATTAGCTAGATACGCGAATTCCCGAACGTACGTTCGACCGACGCAGTAAAGTTGCGACGTTTACGTTAGGCTTTTCCCGGCGTAAAGTTGCCCCTGCTATATGAGGCGCAGCCAATGTTAAGTATGGCCGTTGTTCCCGCTTTGAAAATTTAAAAACTTGCGTTGTTTGCGTAAGTCGTCCGTGAATGGGGCTGGACGTCATTTATGTTCAGGTCGAAACCAATGACGTCCTTGCGACATCATTTGGAGCAATGCACACTGGGATATTTTAGGGACGGCGCATGAGCAGTTCGTTCGGCGCGGGGACGCGCTTCATTTAAATGAAACACGCCCCCTACCCGCCGAATTTGAATTCCGCCGGGTGTTTTACGCTACGCCGCCACAACTTTACAGGCAAGTGCTTAGTGAATAAAGCACTTGCCTGAAAAACTTGCGGCGACGTAACATAAATGACATACGTTACGCTGCCGCAGAGATACGCACGATGTACCAGAATCTGGCCCAGTATCTTTTAAGGAACTTGGCAGGTATACTGTTCCAAAAATCTTGGAGAACTGACCACAGATCTTCTGTGGGTGTAGATAGTTTCAAATCCTTCTGTCTCTTCATGTAATCCCAGGCAGACTCAATGATGTTGTGATCAGGGCTCTGTGGGGGAAAAACCTTCACTTCCAGGACCCCTTGTTCCTCTTTACACTGAAGATAGTTCTTTATAACGTTGGCTGTATGTTTGGGGTCATTGTCCTGCTGTAGAATACATTTGGGGCCAATCACATACCTCCCTGTTGGTATGGCATGATGGGTAAATATCTGCCTGTTTTTCTCAACATTGAAGGCACCATTATTCCTGAGCAAATCTCCAACTTCATTTGCAGAAATGGAGTCCCAAACTTGAAAGGAACCTCCACCATACTTCACTGTTGCAAAATGCATTCAAAAGAAGGAAACTTTAGAGGCACATCTGTAGTGTTGAAATACAAAATGAACTTTTATTAATCTTTAAAATTCACATTATTGACATGACATGTTAAAAACAAAACATGGTGTTTGGTCTAAACGATGCTCACACCACCTAACACAACCAACTATTACCACAGTGGAATGAATCGATCAATAATGATTCAAAATGAGATGGTGTCAAATGGAAGGAGCAGCTGGTTGGTGGTAGAGATGTAGCGAAGAAAACTCTACATGTAATGCACCCTAAAGCGCTTCTTCAGGAGCTTGCAGTGGTGCATAGTATGCAAAAAATTATACGCAGGCAAACCTGGCGGGATCATCCATCAATCAGTGGTTTCTCATGCCTTAAGCAGTATAGAGCTTGAAAAGTCCTAATAACTTGTGTGGGACGGGGGTAATAACTATATCATCAATGGCCGAACTAGGAAACTTTGAACCAGGCATTAGTACCATGCACATGGAAAGCAGAAGCCCAATATGGCTATTCCTATGTATACTTCACTGTTGCCTGCAGACACTTATTATTGTACCGCTTTCCAGCCCTTAGGCAAAAAAACGACCTCCTGCTACAGCCAAATATTTAAAAGTTTGACCCATAATCAGTCCAGATCACCTGCTGCCATATTTCTGCACCCCAGTTCCTATGTTTTCATGCACAGCTGAGTTGTGTAGCCTTGTTTACATGTTGGAGTTATGGCTTTTTTTGCCACAATTCTTCCATGAAGACTGCTTTTTGACAGACTTCTTCGTACAGATGGGTGCACCTGATTCCCACCAGTTTGGTGCTAATGGCAGTGCTGGACATCTTCTGAAATCATTATTAAATTAATCAAATGTAATAGACACCACTCGCCAGTGCATAAATGCACTCACCCTATTGTCAGGCACAATGTGGGGTAGAGACCTCTAAGTCAAAGTGAAACTGCAGCAATGAAAGATCAGGTCCCCTTCCCTGCCAGACAGATTTGTGCTGAGCAGCAGATCTGTGTAGATTTTAGAAATAGACAAAATATAAATATCAATCCTTTCAGCAGGTAAAACAGATGTCACAAATGTATTTTAACTATTTTAGGGCTCTACTACTATGAACAGTGTTGTTAATCAAACAGGGTTACATAATAGGGATATCTGGATCATATAACTAGCTGAACAGAATTTTAAATCCTTTGAAAACAGTTCACTTAATATTATTGTTATTATTTCAACTCTGTATTTAGCGGCCTTCATTTTTATGGTAGCATTTCATGAATACAGTTACTAATGACAATATTTTTACTAGCCTACATGCATGAAACTATTAACTATTATTTTATTTTTTTGCAGTGCCTGTTATGCAGGGAACGTAAGCGTGAACACAGATCTTACTTATAACCTAATAGACAAAAGAACTACGAAGAATTATATAAGCTTTGAGAACACAACATTGTGGCTCCTCACTGCTGTACACCTGGTCATCTTAGCCTTCATCTTCTCTAAGGGAAAACCATTTCGTAAACCACTGTATACAAATTGTGAGTGCATTTATGGCATTCGTTTTTTCGATCAACCATCATAACAATCAATAGCGGTTATAATGCTTGCTATGCATTGTGTAAGACTGTCAGGGAGCTACGAAATTGGTGCATGGCAAAACGTTTTCATCAGAAATTTGTTGCCCTTGCCACAACTTTTGCAACAGTTTTGTAGATTGTGTACCATATACATTGCTGCACAGATTGTTAGACCCCCTTTCACACTGGTACGGTTTGCAGGCGCTATTGCGCTAAAAATAGCGCCTGCAAACCGACCTGAAACAGAGGCTGCTGCTTCTTCAGTGTGAAAGCCCGAGGGCTTTCACACTCGAGCAGTGTGTTAGCAGGACCGTTTACCGCTCCTTCCCATTGAAAGCAATGGGAAACCGCGGCTATACCGCCAGCAATGCAGAGGCGCATTCCCGGCAGTATTAACCCTTTTTCGCCTGCTAGCTGTGGTAAAACCGCACCGCTGGCAACTGAATACTGCCGCAATTCCGATAGTAAAACGCTGCTACCGCCACCGCACCTCCAGCCTCAGTGTGAAAGGGGCCTTAATGTATATATGTATATGTATATTAAGAATCATTCATAAAGTGCACTTACCATCCCTGTGAGACAGGCTAAGTGCTTGTTTACTGCTTGGGCACATCCTAATCACCATGTGGGATGCAGATTTACCATTTAGACTTCTCATAGTTCACCAAAGCCCCCTAATAGGGCTCCTAAAAAATTTGAAAAAAAAAAGTGTAAAAAAAAAAAGAAATAATATAATAAATATGAAAAAAATACTGACAATGTACACTGCCCTACTGACACCAATCTCTGCCCTGCTGACACCATCTACTGCTCTACTGACACTGTTAATATATATACACATGCATGTGTTTGAGGTTTGGGGTGTACACCCTAATGTACACCCTAATGCACCCTAATGCAATTGGCTGTGCACACCTATGACCCCATTGCAGAGTGAAAGGTAGATAGATGATGGTCTTGATTTTGCTATTTGTTTGTAAATTGCTCTTTCTATCATGTTTTTTTGTATTATGAAAACTGTACATTTTGAAGTAGGATTGCCTTGTTCATTTGTTCATATTACTTTTAGCACTGAATATGAAACAGTGACTGACACAATTTCTCTCTGCAGATGTTTTTGTGGCTACATTAGTGGTAGAATTTACTCTCACCCTATTCTTCATTTTTGCTGACTTCAAGAATATGTATGTTGATTTAGAGGTAGGTGTGTTATCACAAAATAAGTAATGTGTCACCTGAATATTCTATTGTGATGGTAATGAGATCTGCAAGGACTCCAAACTGAGTGGGGAAAATGTGTATTAGTACAGAACAGAGTTCTAACCTCATTTCTCCAAAATTCACAAGACAGCTTCAGACACAAAGCAGGTCATCATACAGTAAATCCTGTTAAACTCTGTAATGCTGGCCAAAGACGGATACAAATTTAGATGGTTTAGCGGGGACGGACCTAATTTCGATCATTGTGTGGCTGTCCCTGGTTGACAGAAGTCAATCATTTAATCGACTTTAAAATGTTTGTCCCATTTGCCCTGCTGTCAGAATACAATGCCCTGGCAGGAGGGAATGAAAAAAACCTGTCTATGGTCAGCTTTAGCAAAAGATTGTTTATTTACTAGCAGTATCAAAAATCCTGTTAAACCAGGATCTGCACAGCCGGTTATTGAGCCTGGTCAGAAATAGATAAATATCATAAAAAGCCTTAAATAGGATGTAAACCCTGATGAGTTTTTCTTCCTTTCTTCGTCCCTGCAAAGTAAAGGCATTGCATTGCATACTAGCACATTATGTGAAACTTACCTGCAATTGAAGCCTGTGTCATCCTTGCTGCAGGATGCATCCACCTTCACCCATCTCCCTTCCGGGGGTGTGGACCCTGGCTTTGTGACTGGCCAGAGCCATGTGAGGTAACTCCCACGCATGCATGCAGGAGTCGCCAGTCACGGCATTGTCTTCTAAAGAAATGGCACGGGTGGCCATTCAAATTTAAAAAAAAACTTTGATGAGGGATTCCCCTTAGAATCCATACCAGACTCGAAGGGCCTGGTATGGATTGTGGGGGGACCCCATGATGTTTTTTTCTGAATTTTTTATTGTCAGCATTCTTTGCTTACATTTTAACTGTCAGTGAGTCATCAGTTGTTAAGGACACGGTGGCCGATTCCTTAACAACCAGCTATTTTTCAAACAGAATTCAAATTGGACGATAATTTTTTAACCGATCCAAATTTGAATTATTCCAAAAATTTGGAATTTAGAAAATGAATAAACTAAATGTATTTCAATGAATTTCAATATGTTGGTTGTCAGTCTGCAGAACATTGACATCTGAAAATCTTTATGTATTTAGAAAACCTTGCCTTTAGAGAGCTAAAGTATCAGAAAACAATTCAACACCCCTCAGCCATTATTGTTTTGTAACATATTTTTTCAGGAAATATTTTCCTCACTTACATTTTGTTAAAATTATAATTTAAAATAGTAAACCTAAATCTTTAAATGCTGTAGAAATGTTATCATTCCTGTCTCCTCGTAGAAAGCTACCATATTTTAAACTCTGTTACTTTCCTTTCTGGCTTGGCAGTAAGTGTCACAGACATTTCGTAAAGCTAATATTACGAATGCCACATGTTTCTATTTCAACATATGGTGGTAGCTACTGTCTGTTTTTTTGTAAAGGTTTAACTGCCCCAGTTCTAATCACTCTCAGGCCCCGTACACACGACAGAGTTTCTCGGCAGAATTCACCGAGAAACTCGGTCAAAACCCGGATTCTGCCGAGAAACTCTGTCGTCTGTACAGCTTTGGCTCGATGGAGCCGCCGAGGAGCTCGACGAGAAAATAGAGAACATGTTCTCTATTTTCTCGTTGTTCTATGGGAGAAGGCGGCCCGCCGAGCTCCTCGGCGGCTTCATCCCAGAACTCGACGAGGAACTCGACGTGCTTGGCACGTCGAGTTCCTCGGCCGTGTGTACGGGGCCTCAGACTGCTGGCTCTTGGATTGTGTTCCTGCAGGCTGGAAAATCTCTGTGCATGGTGAAGCTGAGAGTGTGATACATCACATTGTGATGGTAGGGACAGGATTTAAGACATACTGCCTTCCTGTCCATATTGACTATTGATAAATGTCTGTTAATTAATGTTAGAATTTTTTTCCTAGCTTGTCTGTACACCAACCAGCTGGAGAATCCACATGTTGGTCATGCTGGTCATTTGTCTTGTGGTATCATTTGTGGTGGAGGTGAGTAACAGCATAAACTAATTTTTACAGTATGTTGAATATTACACCAACAAAAATAAATAGATATGCTCTCTTGTAGGCTTAAATATCTACTGTCCAATGATATAGCCTTGGATACTTAGGAATAAAAAACAAAAATTCTTGCTATACTCTCCCTCCTTTTCTATTACTGCACAAAAGAATTGAATTTAACCTTTAAAGCCCAACTGATGTCTCTTCATAGTCTTAATATCCCTTTCTCTTAGTAAACATGTTGCACCCTCAATCTTCAGTACTATTTGCTGTAAGAGCTGAGTGATAGACATGCCCTTACACAGGCGTGTACTGCAAAAAAAGAGAAAGAGCGTGTCAAGCCAATTCTGTTACTAACTCTAGTATCTATTAGTTTGCATGTTCATATTTATGGTATGAGAGTATGAAAATTGAGGTTGCTAGTATGAAGTCTATCAGACTGCATATTTATTTCTGTTCTATTTCTCTATGGCTTTATTAGCTATGGCACCTTTCAAAGTTCAGGTTTTAGCTTCCACCGCAAATCACAGTAGACACCATAGGTGTGCGCAACCAACTGCATTAGGGTGTGCACCTCAAAGCACATATGCATGTATATATATGTAGCGCCTATGTACTTTACAGTACTGGTACTAGTTAAATTTAAGGGTGGATCAGAGTGTAGTTAAACTCTGATCCAGATTGCTAACTGCAAAGGTCTCTGTCTCAGCTTGGCTGTGCTGTGGGCTTATTCTGTTGTACTGGGGTGTTCTTTCAGCCCCAGTGCTGCAGGTGGCAGCAGTGGAGTCAAGGTTTGGGTGCTCTTTCCCAGCAGCCAATCAGGAGGGTTTGTCCTCGCTGTGCTTGCTGGGGAGGGGTATTTATGAGGCAGACGCCATTTGGTCTGGGTCTTCTTCGGCCAGTGTGGCACCCAACTTTAGGGTGGCCACACCACGGCGCCCCGTCGCTATGACCTACCTGGCCAGGGCGTGCGTGCCACGAGGTGGTCCTGGTTCCGGGACCATGCTGGCCTGGAGCATCTGATCAGCGACGGGGGCCCAGTGAGTGAATGGGTTCCCACTTCTGAAGATCCCAAGCTATACTGCTGTACTGCTGTACTGCTGGGGAGTTGGTCTGAGGAGCGCCATTGAGAGGCTGGCGGTCCAAAAGGGCTTGGACGGACCACCGGGGATCAAGGTAGCCGCACACTGAGGGATTGATCACCTGTCAGTTGGCACCTGGGCGACAAATTGAAGGAGATCCAGGCATAACCATAATCCAAAGAGGGGTATCTACACAAACTCAATCCAGAGAGGTATATATATATATATAGCTTTTTTTGTCAAGTGCAGAAACTCAACCACAGGGAGTTTTGGAGTGAGTAGTGTTTAGAGTGCAGGGTTCAGGGGGGCGCAATGTACAGAGTGCAGAGTTCAGGGGGCGCAGGGTTCAAGGTGCGGAGCTCAGGTGTGCGCAGTGTACAGAAAATGGAGCTTAGGGCTGCACAGTGTACAGGGCTCAGGGATGTGCAGTGTACAGGGTGTGGAGCTCAGGGGTGCACAATGTACAGAGTGCAGAGCTCAGGGGTGCACAGTGTACGAATCTCAGTGGTGCGCAGTATACAGAGCGCGGAGCTCAGGGGTGTGCAATGTACAGGGTGCAGAGCTCAGGGGTGTGAAATGTACAGGGTGCAGGGCTCAGAGGTGTGCAGTGTACAGGGTGTGAAGCTCAGGGGTGTGCAGTGTACAAGGTGCGGATGTTAGAGATGTGCAGTGTACAGGGTGAGAAGCTCAGGGGTGCACAGTGTACAGAGTGTGGAGCTCAGGGGTGTGCAGTCTTCAGGGTGCAGAGCTCAGTGGTGCGCAGTGTACAGGGGTGCGTGGTGTACAGAGTGCAGTGTTCAGGGGTGCACAGTGTACAGGGGTGCGCGGTGTACAGGAGTGTGTGAAGTTGGAGTGCACGGTGTACAGGGGTGTGCGTTGTACAGAGTGCAGTGTTTAGGGATGCTCAGTGTTCAGGGGTGTGCAGTGTACAGGGGTGAGTGGTGTACAGGGGTGCGTGGTGTACATGCGTGTGCATATTACAGTGCGGTGTTCAAGGGTGCTCAGTGTTTAGGGGTGCCCTGTGTACAGGGGTGCATGGTGTACAGGGATGTGTGTCGTGTTGGGGTGTGCGGTATACAGGGGTGCATGGTGTTGGGGTGCGTGGTGTTGGGGTGTGTGGTGTACAGGGTGCGGTGTTCAGGGGTGCGCCGTGTACAGTGCGTGGAGTTCAGGGGTCAACAGTTTACAGAGATAATGGGTCAGCAGTGTACCTCCTCCCACCCTAGACTGGATTGGCATCTCAAGCCTACCATAAGCCCCCTTATCTCCCCATCTACTGTAAATCATCTTCTCCCCCTCCCCCAGCTGTAAAAAAGCCACCAAACCCCCCTCCTCCCCAACACAGACCTCGGACACAGCATGGGGCTCGATGGGGGGTGGGAAATAATCCTCCTCTAAGCCCCTCTGCATGGTCTGTGAATAGGCAGGTAAGAGCCGAGGAGGAGCTTAGTGGAAGCTTCCTCGGCTCTTCTACTCAGTGTGACAGGCTGTGGTCAGTGGGGAGAGGTGCTGGAGATTGCATCAGAGCAATGCCTGGATGCCCTAAACTAGCAATGCCATCGGCACCCCCCACTGTCTTGTATATCACTGCTGCTGCGCCCGGGGATGGCGGGCAGGGTTTGGTGCAGCCACTCAGAGGAGCGTTGTCACTTTTAAATACAGAAGCCGGGCTTCTGTATTTAAAAGTGACAGCGCTCCTCGCAGTGGAAAGCACAGAATTAGCACCAGCCATGTGTGCATGGGCGGATTAGGGTGTGCCCAGGCACACTCAGTACACCCCCTGTGCACGCTTTTGGTAGACACTGTTATATTAGGTCTTAAGCTTGCTCCATGGGCAATCGGTCCTAAATAGCATGGAGGTTTTACCAATATTGAACTCAATGTGGAAAAACAGAATATGCACTTGCATGGGATTATTTGCACGACATTCTGTACCAGCCTATTTCCAAGTGTGAACCCTCTTATTTCACAAGAGCAGACAGGCAGAGTTTCCAAAATTTGATATGTTTATTTTTATGCCATATTAATTGTGGATTTATTATTCAAATTAGTGTAATTAACACGCTCTGATAACATTCTACATATGAAGCAACTTTATTAACTTTATAATTACCAGTTTTTTATCCCTTTGACATGCTCAAAACCTGTTTTTGATTATATGTATCTGAAAGCTGGCAACTTTGTTCTGCCACTTTGGGATATTCTTGTATAATCAAGGAACAATATATTTAAATTGTAATATCTATAATGTTTAATTATAAGGTACCAAAGTATAGGAAATGGAGTAATACTTATAAATATTTATGCTGCTACACTTAACTCGCATGCATATTTATGAAGATATGGACATGCATGCAAGATTTGATTCATATTTTTGCCCCGTTAGGCCAACTGTCTTGTGCTGCCTCTCTCCAATCTTAGACAACTGGCTATCCTTAGTATCACACTAGCAATATTAGGTATAATAGCCACAGACACATAGGCTGGTTGTGGAGGGGCTGAAAGGGACTGCTTTAATACACTTCTACACTAGCAGGGCCTGAAGCTATGTGTTATGTTGTATTCCTTCACTTTTTTACTGCCCACCTTCACTAAGTGAGAATTGTGAGCTTTATTGAAAATTTGGGCAGAGCTTCCTTTGCAAAATAGAGCCAAATGAAAGTGCTAAAGGTACAATTTCTATATGGCCAAAGCAAACAATTAGCTTCCTTTATTTATTTTCAAATCTGAACTGTAGAATTGAATTATAAACTTTTTTTGGGTGTTATAACTAACAAGAAATTGTACCTTTTAGCATGTTTTTATATCAACTGTTTTTCAATGATGGGCTATTCCTAAAGTGTCGTTTTTTATAATTTACAGTTCATTAAATCTTAACCTATATAAAACAAAAGTACCAGCAGTTGCTTTTAAATCAATAATCAATCAATTAAACAGAAGACATTACAGACAATAGAATCAATGTATGAGTTGGCTGTAAATCAATAAACATTTTTTAGACATTTAAACTGTGTATCATGTTATCAAGTTATTATATTTACATCATATATTTCAATTCTTTTTCTAGGAATTCATTTTGGATAACAGAGCCCTCTGGCTGGCCTTGAAGAAATGTCTAAAATTAAAACCTGGAAGTAACTACAAAAAATTAAGAGCTATACTAGATGAGGATAAAGAGTGGCCACCCACTGGAGACACAGTGTATGAGAACAGTAAACTGACCAATGGAGACTCTAAAATGTACACTAACCCAGCCTATGAGCATGAAGAAGTTGTTTCAAATGGAAGGAATGGGATACATTGATGTTAAAGGAAGAAGAAGTAAAGAAGGAAGTGAAGGGATCTATACAGCTGTAGTATAGAAAGTAAATTACATTTTACAAGATCCAAGTATGCTGCCATCAATGAAATATTATGCTACTAACATTAAATAATATTAAAATATTAGCTGTCATTCTACATGTTCACCATACTGGGCTTGATTTTCTAAAGTCAATAAGACACGGATCTCAGCATTTGGCATTTACTAAAGAAAATAAAAATGAAATGTTCCTGCAAATGTGTATTTACATATACTCTCTCACAAAACTGTGATTATGTGGTATCCATCGCAATGGTAATTTATTTTGGTCCCGAGCATGAAAACAATGATGCCCTAGAAGGAGATATACATGAATTATTAAATTGTTTTTCATGAAAAAGTTAATTTTAAATTTGGCATTTGGCATTATGCTGGATAATATTCTTTTAACTATAATAACGTTTTTTGAACATTTGATACGTCAGTGGAATAATTAAAAAAATATCAGAATCTTACTTGAATATTGACTATGCTCTACAACCATTCTAGTAAGAGATCAGTTTTCTATAAATATTAACACATTTTTTTCTAGTGCTGCTGGTGGGGTTCTTGTTAGTGATGACCCACCCTTAAATGGACCCGACAACTCACCAACACAGCAGTAGTGATGAAGTGGGCTTTAACCTGGCTACACAATATACAATTTTCCATTAGATTTACCAAAACCATATAATGTGGTATAGGCCTAACTCTTCAGCAGGCTAGCGTTGGGGCCCAGTTATACCATCGGTGCACATGAGAACAGTTCAGTTAAGCCTGAAGGCAACAATAAGGCCAGTTCCTAAAGGACTCAGTCTCTCTAGCAGCAGATGGTAAACCCCACAGCAGCAGCTCACCAGTCCCAGCAATATTGCAGCTCCCCATCAGGTAAAACACAGCAATTAGTCTACTCTTTGCTCTACACCCAGGGGACTCTGGCTGTTGGCACCCTCAAACTCAGTGCTTTGGATCCTGATCAGGTTCCTGATATGCAGTCGCGATGATGCATGCTGGACAGCGATGTTCACTCTCTAGTCTCCCTCACAGAAAGAGGAAGTTTTGTACTGTACAACTTGAGAAAATACAGTTATTTCCCCTATTCCAGACAATCTTCCTCTGGTAAATGCAGTTCAAAAGCTCTTAATTACAGTAGAGTCTCTCTCCTCAGGACCACCGTTCCCACAGTGCAGTGTTGCCTGACTGTCTATTGAACTCTTCCTGCTCAAAAGCCTCCTCCTCTTACTGATATTGCTGTTAACTAGTTCAGCACTGCAGGGTAGCAACTACAGAGTAGAGCTAAAGTCAGTGTTTCTCTCACTTTCCACTTTTACCCAAGCACCTGGCTACATACACGATTGTATATTTTATATTTTTTTTCCCCATAATATTCTATATTAAAACATTTGAAGAATGCATACCAGACTTACTAAGGATTTTATACACTAGTCTGTAGAACTTACTATGACCTCGACAGCTCTCACTACTGTTGAACACAGGTATTCAGATCGACTGTGACTAATTTGCTAATTTAGTAAGGTGAAACAAATATACACATCCCTTCATGGTTTGCCTCACCTTACATCTTAATACATTAGACTCATTGCTGTAGACACTCTTTAAAAATTCCATTGCACCTCCTTAGCACAATTGTCATTGCTTGCAACAGATTCACTTATCTCCGGGGAACAGGTACATTTATTTGTTCCAGTAGGTGTCTGGCACCGAGGCTCAGCATTACTGCCACACAGGGGCATGGCCTAACAAGTGAAGCAAACTTGTACACAAACCATCCACATGTGCAGCTCAACTTAAGTACAGTGGCCAGACCAATCCATGTGTGCCATATTGACTAGCGCCTGTGAATCCACAGAACTAATGTCATACCACACTGGCCAATGAAGATAGCCGAAAACCAGAACACAGGAGTCTGTGGAATCTTTTAATTCCAATTATTTTTATTGACATTTGAAGAGGTTGTGCATAAGGGAAAAATCTACAGAACAGACCAGAAAGGAAAAAAAGTCAAGGTGTGGTGCTTTCAACAACTTAACAGGCTGGATAGAAGCATTGAGACATGGAATTTTACAATGCTAAATAATAAACAATACTAAACATCTGGCCTATACGTTTAACAGGGAACCAAAGGGACCAACCTGTTTCTAGTAATAGTCAAAGGTATAGGTTAAAGTGAGTAAAGCAGTTATGGCTGTGGAGCATAGGTGTGCGCAGCCTATTGCATTAGGGTGTGCTAACCAATGCTCAAACACATACTACCGATCACTCACGATGTAAGGGAAGGGGTCGGTAAGTTACATATTTACCAGCCCCTTCCCCCCACTCATCCTAAAACATCCCTGCAGCAACAGATGAAGGGAGGGGAGAGTAGGGAAGCCGGAAGTGCTGTAAGGGGAAGGTGGGGGGGGGAGCCAGGGCAGTAGGGGGAATCTGTGCTGCACAGTGTGATTAGGGTGTGCCTGGGCACACCTGGCACACCCTGTGCGCACGCCTATGCTGTGGAGTATCAATGTGTAACATTGAGGGCTATAGGTGAGACTAACAAGCTTAAGGCACAATTCCATTAAATAAAAAGAAGGCTGGGTGTAAAATCCCAACACAAGCATGTCAATTATTACCACAGCCCAGTGCACAGCCAGGCGCATGGGTAGCTTCAGGCAGCCTTTAAAATGGGCACTAGAGTGGTGGAATAGATGAATGGCAAAAAAGAACACCAGACAGACACTCCAGCGCTCCAGTGTAAAAAGAAAAAAAAAACTGAAAAATGTTTTATGTATGGGCAATATTATACTGTAGCTGGACATATGCACATGGTCTTGGGCTACAGGAAGTTCCACATAAAACAATAATGTCCAAGAAAGATGTAAATTTTATTGAAGTTATCAAATAAATCTTACACGGTGCCGAGCAGTAATCCCTGGCAGTGATGGAAAGTTAGCAGGCTGAGAGCAGATGTAGTTTTCCGATCTGCAGGTAAACATCTACCAAGGACAGGGAGATGGATGGCTTCCAGCTATGATGGGTAAGCTCCAAGGGACTCTCACCAGGAAGTGATGTCACCAGAACATGGAAGTCCTCAGATACTGACCTGGAACAAGCTGAAAGAACAGTACACTAAGCCGGTAACCAGGACAATATGTTTTGGGACAAGCCCCTTTCTTACAGTAGTTCCCCCAATCCATTAATTAACCCTTGTATAGCGGGTAAGAGGTCCAAGGTTGCCAGGAGGAATTAAGTTTAGACAAGTCACTGTTTTCTAAAGCAAATAGGCGTTCAAGTGAACATGTGTGGTTCATATATCTAAATATATTAGAGAGGCTCGTTATGTTCATAGATCTCCAATGTCTTGTTTGGGTAAATTTGACAAAAAGGAAAATATATATGAGGAGCAGTCTGACCGATTTCGGGACAGTGTCAATGTTAATATGTAGAAGTGACATTTCTGCAGAAGGGGCAAGGGGTATCAGAGTTAATTCTGAGATTAGTTTAAAGTGGATGTAAACCCACGCTCATCCCTTCTAAACTACTGCCATAGTGCTGATCTGTAAGGATATTCATGCCTCCTGCATGTATCCTTACCTGTCAAATGTCTCCCCTCTGTCTGTTATGAGACCCTAAAAACTGCAGATTCTGTAGGTGGGTCTGTTGTCTGGAGCTCGGTGGGTGGAGTCATGATGTCAGTAGACTCCCCGCCCAACTCTACACTCCCCTTGCCAACTTGCATTTTCTCTTGTATATTGCTTACACTAAATTCTGTTATGATCCCTAACATCCAGTCAAAATCCAGAAAAGTAACCACATGACTTCAGAAAAGGAGTGGGGGCGGGAATTAAAAAATAATGCCTGTTTTCAAGCTAGTGCATGAGATATGTAAATAACCTGATGTTGCAACTGTGATCAGGTGACCTCAGACACACACACACACACACACTGCAATTTTGCCCAGCTCTCACTAGATACATCCAACCTAAATCAGATCACTTGTCTGTGTATATTCTGCTTTCTGTTCTGTGTTTTCACTGCAATATACATGCATTTCCTCGTCACACTGAACTGTGGATCACACCCCATGATGAGAAACATCCAGTCAAAACACAGTAAATGCAGCCAATCCTGGGAGAGCTGGAAGGGGAGAGGGATGTGAATTGTGAACTTTTTACACAGGATGTGCCTCTGTCTTCAGGCTAGTGCATGAGATATGTAAATAACCTGTCACTCACAGCAAGGGGGCGTAACGGACTAAGGTTTTTCTCTGTAAGTCCGTTTTATTTCACTGAACAATAAAAAAGGATTGCTTAGAGCTGGATTAACTCTGTGTGGCAAGACTGGGCACAGATAATAGGAAATCTTATACCCTACATTGTGACATCATGTGGATTTATAGGTTGCCCCAGGTGGCTGCTCGCCAGTCATGTTCCCACTTTAAAATCATATTCAATTTAACAAATTTATGGGAGCTGCTTAATGTAGTATAAAAGAGGGAAATACCCCTTTTTACAGATGCAGCTGGTTTAAAAAATTAGGATTATATGGTACCAAAGTTAGTTTTCAGGGGGATTTTCTGAGGTTTTACAGAGGTGTGCTATTTGTATACATCTATAATACTCAGAGAGGGGGAGAGCATATGGAGTTGAATATCCTTGAAGGATAACTTTGGAATTCTTTTTGAAGTATCTACATGTACTTTCAGGTAACTTTAATCACATGACAGACCAAAAACCCCATCCAGCACTCAATCCCAGAACTTCCCCAAACAACAGAACTAAGAACGGCAATGGTATCAGTGATGCAGCCCTCCCTGGACTGGGTGGTCCTTCCAGGCACTGAACAAATATACACAAGAGGGCACAAATGCCTAGTGCATTACCACAAAAAACATTTATTGAGGGAGAGCATGAGCGGCTTCCGCGGGATCGGCTGCATGTGTGAGTAGCTCCATACTACTCCATTTAGCCAGCTTCCTGGGCCCATATCACGGCCAAAGTCACCTCACTCACTCCTATCACCCCTAGGGCCAAGCTGTGCATGCCACCAAAAAAGAGGAAAACAAAGGGGACCACGCAGGGGTCTTTAACCAACTACCTGCTGCAATCACAGGAGAGATTCAACATGTCTCAAAATGGTGCCGGCAGCCCTGCCTCTCCCTCCGCATAGCGTGCACAGACTGACTCCGCTCCACCTCAGGACAGTGAGTACTCTACCCCCCCAACAAAGGAGAACTTGGATAGAAGCTTGGAATCGATATATAGCAAGATATCTACCAAATTCCAAACTGAGCTTCATAAAAGCACAAACACCCTGACTCAGGAGATTGATGCTTTGGGGGCACGTACTGATCATTTGGAAACCAAACATGACAAGCTTAGCATTGCTCACAATGATCTTTCCAGAGAATATGACATTCTGGCTGCCACACAGCTGCAATCACAAGTCGAAGACCTCGACAATCGTAATCACAGGAACAATCTCAGAGTGAGGGGGATCCCTGAATCTAACACTGACCTGATTCCTGCCATTTGCAAGCTGTTCCAATCACTGCTACCAGATCATGAAGTGGATGCATTCACTCATGACCGCATTCATCGTGCTTTGCACCCAAAGCCACCTCCTGACAAACCCCCTAGAGACATTGTACTCTGTCTGAAAGACTTCCTTATTAAGGAAGAGATCCTCAGGGCTGCCCGTAACTCCCAGTCTATCACCCTGGATGGCACCCAGTGCAAATATATCCGGATATCTCCCCTGCGACCCTGGATAGGCGCCGCAAGATGAAGGAGGTGACCACGGTGTTAGCTGCTGCACACATACGCTACAGGTTGGGATTCCACTTTAAATTGTCCATCCCTCATAATAGAACCACATATACAGCCACCAGTCTTTTGGAAGGACAAGAAATGTTTGTGAAGTTGGGCCTGCTGGACGCTGAAGTGCTGCCCCGCCCACCTGCCACCCCCAGATCGTCACCAATCTGGCGCATGCCTTCTCCTAGACGTAATAAAAGAAATGTCAGGCAGGACATTGGCCTTAACCTTAATTAAAGACCTGGATGACAACTAGCTTTATCTGGGAGCTGACTTTGTTTTACCATCTATCCCGGTCTGAAATTGCCCGCTGTTTTATGTGGATAGATCGTCACCTAATGCCCTTTATAGGAATTCCCTCTGCATAGCATTTGCTATCCTGTCCACCAGAGACTACCATCCGGATTATTCATCTACCTATACAACTCACCTATACCAGATGACTTCTGGACCTCTGCAAGATATCTCCAGGACTCTTGAAGCTCCGCTTGTCGGATTACAGAGATGCATGTGGACAACAGTTCGATCATCCCCCCCCCCTTTTTTTTGTTTAGGTGGACATAACGCTCTATGAGCACTCGCGTAGAGAGGATCATAGAGCCTACTCCCACATATCTTTAATGGACCTGCCTCTGATCCCTGGATATTGACACTGATGGTGATTTCTGGCTTTCAGTCCCCTGATGAATATGATTTTACCATGCACAAGCTTTGCATTATTTTTTTTAGCTACTAAAGGTTATTAAATCCCTGAAACGATCGGTCGTTCACAGCTAGCTATTATAAGCACTATGCCCCCATCCTAGCCCCACGACTAACCACCATGTTTAACAACATCCTCAATGGAGAACATGTCCCAAATGATCTTACATTAGCAAATATGTCCCTTTTACCTAAACCCCTTAAGGAACACTCACTCCCACAAAACTACAGACCGATTTCGGTCATTAACAACGACCTAAAAAATTTCAGTCGCGCTTTGGCAGATAGATCGGCCAGTATTATTGAAACTTTGACCTCTGCTGATGAATCATGCTTCATCCCAAATAGGCTTATCACTAGGGATGAGCTTTGTATTTGAGTCAAACTCATGTTCGACTCGAACATCGTATGTTCGATCGTTCGTCAAAATACGAACAAAACGGGTCGTTCGCTCCAAATTCGAGTTACGTTTCACAGACCATAATTCACTGCGGCATCGCTGGCTGATGATTGGCAAAGCATGCACTATGACCCGCATGCTTGGCCAATCACAGCTTGCTAAAAACGGAGAGCCATAATTGGCCAAAGCCAGGGTGGCTTCGGCCAATTATGGCTCAGGGTGTTTAGTACACGCCCCACACTATAAAAGGCCGCCTGCAAGTCGGCCTTGTGTAGTGTGTTGCGGTGGTTAAAAGAGGACAGAGAGAGTGTCATTTTTTGCAGTTAGATAGAGCAGGCAGGCAGGCAGGCAGGCTAGTCAGTTAATGTTACAGTGTGTAGAGGATATATATACATCCCAGGTGTTGTACATATATTTATACACTGTATAGTTTAGCTAGATCAGTTCTTCCTAATTTACTGGCAGGCAGGTGATTGTGCTAGCTGCAGTATTCTTACGTGGTTTATTGTCTGTGTGCTCTGTAGTTTACACCTAAAGCTACTTGGTGTGTACTGGCCGTGTGCTCTGTAGTTTACACCTAAAGATTCAGGAGCTGTGATTTTAATGATGCTTACATAAAAAAAAAATGAAAAATTCCTTTAAATATTGTACCTGCTGGGTGTCTATAGTATGCCTGTGAAAACGTCTTTGAGAACCCAGGTCTTGCCCGAGGGAACATGAGTCCTGAAAAAAACAACCGTTTTAAAAACTTTCTCTTTTGAAGCCAACAGAGCTTCTCACAGTTCGGCAGGAGATCAGGCTCATCTGACAACCTTCTCTCCACTGACCCAGCGGCACACCTGAGAACCTATGATGGCACACCAGTGTGCCACGGCACACCAGGGTTGTCCCGATACCACTTTTTTGAGACCGAGTACAAGTACCGATACTTTTTTATAAGTACTCGCCGATACCGATTACCAATACTTTTTTTAATGTCATGTGACAGTGACAGCACGGAGGGGGGAGAAGACAGCACGGAGGGGGGAGAAGACAGCATGGAGCACGGAGGTGGGAGAAGATAGCACAGAGGGGGGAGAAGACATCACGGAGGGGGGGGGAGAAGACAGCACGGAGCACGGAGGGGGGAGAAGACAGCATGGAGGGGGGAGAAGACAGCACAGAGGGGGGAGCAGACAGCACATAGGGGGGAGAAGACAGCACGGAGGGGGAGAAGACAGCACGGAGGGGGAAGAAGACAGCACGGAGGGGGGGAAGACAGCACAGAGGGGGGAGAAGACAGCACGGAGGGGGGAGAAGACAGCACGGAGGGGGAAGAAAAGAGCACGGAGGGGGGAGAAGACAGCACAGAGGGGGGAGAAGACAGCATGGAGAGGGAGAAGACAGCACGGGGAGGAAGACAGCACAGAGGGCGGAGAAAACAGCACGGAGGGGGGAGAAGACAGCACGGAGGGGGGAGAAGACAGCACAGAGGGGGAGAAGAAGACAGCACAGAGCACGGAGGGGGGGAGAAGACAGCACGGAGGGGGAGAAGACAGCACAGAGCACGGAGGGGGGCGAAGACATCACGGAGGGGGGTGAAGACAGCAAGGAGGGGGGGGAAGACAGCACGGAGGGGGACAGTCAGCAGTAATCGGTGCGGCTTTGGGGGGAGTTACAAGCATCGATCACCGCTGTATAACTTTAACCAAAACAGCTGAAAAGGGGGCAGATCAGTGCTTGCAACTCCCCTGCCGCACCGATCACCCTGACTGCCCAGGTATCGGGTGAAGCATCGGAGCATTTCCCCCAAGTACAAGTACTTGGGGAAATGCTCGGTATCGGTACCGATACCGATACTAGTAACATTATCGGGACATCCCTACTGACCACTATACTATATTGTATATAGAGGGAAGGGAAGCGGGCAACATGGAGGGGTAGGGAAAGAATGTGTAAAAAATAAAATAGCAAGGTAACTAAGGGACTATGGATGAGACAGCGGCCAGTGAACTAAGCCATGGTCTCTAGTCCCAATACTTGTAAGTATGGTACCTGGGGAATGGATAAAGGGGGGAAGGGAGGGAAGGTAGGAAAAGCCGGGTGATCGGGATTGTGGGACTTTAAAATGAAACACACTATACTATATTGTCCACTACACTACACTGACCACTATACCATACTGTCCACTACACTACACAAACCACTATACTATACTGTCCACTACACTACACTGACCACTATACTATACTGTCCACTACACTACACTGACCACTATACTATACTGTCCACTACACTACACTGACCACTATACTATACTGTCCACTACACTACACTAACCACTATACTATACTGCCCACTACACTACACTGAACACTATACTATACTGTCCACTACACTACACTGACCACTATACTATCCACTACACTACACTGATCACTATACTATACAGTCCACTACACTACACTAACCACTATACTATACTGTCCACTACACTACACTAACCACTATACTATACTATCCACTACACTGACCACTATACTATACTGTCCACTACATTACACTGACCACTATACTATCTACTACACTACACTGACCACTATACTATACTGTCCACTACACTGACCACTATACTATCCACTACACTGACCACTATACTATACTATACTATACTATCCACTACATTACACTGACCACTATACTATACTGTCCACTACACTACACTGACCACTATACTATGCACTACACTGACCACTATACTATTTTTCCACTACACTGACCACTGTACTATTTTTCCACTACACTGACCACTACACTACACTGAGAACTACACTGAGAACTACACTACACTGACCACTATACTGTCCACTACACTACACTGACCATTATACTGTCCACTACACTACACTGACCACTTTACTGTCCTGCCTACAGTAACTCTGCCCATCTCTCTCTCTCTCTCTCTCTCTCTCTCTCTCTCTCTCTCTTTGACTCTGTCTCTCTCTTTGCCTCTGTCTCTCTCTTTGCCTCTGTCTCTATGTGCATTTGCCTCTGTCTCTCTCTCTCTCTCTTTGCCTTTGCCTCTGTCTCTCTATCTCTCTTTGCCTTTGTCTCTCTTTCTCTTTGCCTTTGCCTCTGTCTCTCTCTCCTTTTGCCTTTGCCTCTGTCTGTCTCTCTCTCTTTCTTTGCCCCTGTCAATGGTCCCAAAAAAAGTGTCAAAAGTGTCCGATTTGTCTGCCGCAATGTCGCAGTCCCGCTAAAATGTAATTTTCCTCCCCTGGCACCATTTAAAGGGGTTGTAAAACCCTCATGGTTTTTCACCTTAATGCATTCTATGCATTAAGTTGAAAACCCTTCTGTGGTGCTGCAGCCCCCCCCAGCCCTCATTTTACTTACCCGACCCCGATCTTTCACCAGCCGGGAACGAGCACACCAGCTCTAGCTGGTGTCTCGTGTCCTGATTGATAAAAATAACTTCTGCCTTTATTCTGTTTTTAGAACCACTTTAATGTTTTTTATTATTATTATTATTATTATTATTATTGTTATACAGGATTTTTATAGCGCTGACTTTTTGCACAGCGCTTTACAACAGTACACTGTTTATTGCATTTATTGATTAGTGACATAGTGATTATATGGCTTAGGCCCCTTTCACACTTGGGACTGCAAAGTCGCATGACAAGTCGTACACCATAATTTCCCATGAGTACCGTTCATATCTGTGAGACTTCAAGCTGCACCAACATCATAGTAGTCCCTGTACTACTTTGGTCTGACTTTGATGCAAATTGTGGTCCATAGACCTCAAGTTTAGACAGGTATTCCCTGAAATCGTGCAAAATCGGGTCAAAATTGCGTCCGTAAAAAAGTAGCTGCAGTGTGAAAGGGGCCTTTCGGGGACTATATCTGAACCTACCTTTTGTGTGTTCTTTTATGCTCAAACCACCATTGTACAATACATTACAATACCTGTAAGCTGATTGGTTACTATGCACAGTTGCACCAGCCTCTGTGTGCACCAGTTTTAGTAAATCTCCTCCACTGAGTTAATTTACAACTAAATGGTTTGGTGTCTATTTGCTGGTACTAATTCACAGCCAAATTAAAGGTATCTATACTCTATTCATATAAATGCTTGCAGGTGTGCCAGAGGGGCTGAGGGTGTTCTTGGAGTCGAGGCGCAGAACAGGGAACCCAAATTACCAAGCGGCTCCAACGGGGGTAGCGCTACAAGTGAATTTAGGGGAAATATTGCTACTGGATAACATCCCTGACAGGGGTTTTAATCATTTTCCATTCTGACCACAACTAAAAAAAAAATTTTTTGGGCTGGACATACACCCTAATAGAGTTCTTTAATAGTGCCTTAAATATTGGTATTGTACATGCTTCTGTCATACATATACTGTAAGTAACAACAGAACAGGACCAGCGGCACAACAGGATCTCTATAACAATCAGTCCAAAGTCTAATAAGTTATGCATGTAACTAAATAATTACTTTTTAGCTTTTTACTACCAGTAGAGGTCAGTAAATCCTCATTATTTAAATTTTCTTAGTTCATCTGTCATTGTCTTCAAAACGTCTTCTCTTTCTTTTTTTTTTATTAGAAATAAAATTGTCGTAGGGATGATGCCCGTGGGGGAAAAAAATGTCGCTGTTAGGGGCTCCTTCTGCTTTTTTGTTATGCCCATGAACAAAGCTGCATGTTATTGAATGTGGCCATGCACAAAAAGGTGTTTCTGTACGTATTTTTTGTACAAACGCTGTATTTGGAGAGGAATGTATTAGCATAATTTATGTGCATATGTGCATAAATGCATATGCATGTAAATTTATTCTATTGGCTAGAATAAATGAATAACCAGTTAAGGACCGTCCACCGCACATATACTGTGGCAAGGTGGCTGCTCTGCGCCAGATCACATACCTAGTACGTGATTTGATACTTCCAGGTCTGGGGCACGCAGAGGGTACCGCAGACTCATTGGGGCAGATTCAGATAGATCAGCGGATCTTTAGATCCACGTAATCTATCTTATTTACGATCCGCCAGCGCAAGTTTTTGAGGCAAGTGCTGTATTCATAAAGCACTTGCCTCGAAAAGTTGGGCCGGCGGATCGTAAATTCCCCGGCGGAATTTAAATTCCGCGACTAGGGGGAGTGTAGTATTTAAAACAGGCGCGTCCCCGCGCCGATTTAACTGCGCATGCGCCGCCTGCTAAATTTCCCAGCGTGCATTGCTCCAAATGACGTCGGTAGGACGTCATTGGTTTCGGCGTGAACGTAAATTACGTGCATCCGTATTCGCGAACGACTTACGCAAACGACGTAAAAATTCAAAACTCGGTGCGGGAACGACGGCCATACTTAACATAGGATACGCCTCATATAGCAGGGGTAACTATCTGCTGGAAAAAGCCGAACACAAACGACGTAAAAAAAAAAGCGACGGGCGGGCGTTCGTTTCTGAATCAGCGGATCTCCTCATTTGCATATTCGTTGCGAGTAAAACACGAAACGCCACCTAGCGGCCAGCGGGAGATTGCAGCCTAAGATCCGACGGTGTAAGTCACTTACACCTGGCGGATCTTAGGGAGATCTATGCGTAACTGATTCTATGAATCAGTCGCATAGATCCAAACGTCGGATCTCAGAGATACGCCGTCGTATCAGGAGATACGCCGTCGTATCAGGAGATACGCCGTTGTATCTCTATCTGAATCTGCCCCACTGTCTGCAGGCATCTGACGATTACACAGTAAAGAGCAGTGGTGGCTGGTCCACAAGGGGCACAGGGGTGTCGTTTCCCCAGCCCACACCATCTGTTTGGCTGTGCACTGTGCAGGGGCAAGGACCAACAGGACTCTACCTGGTTCATCATCCCCTCACAAGCACATGCCCACAGCCCCAATTGGCCAGTTTTATGTTGTCCTAGGGGCGCAGAGCACTGCCCTCCCACCCTGCGATACCAGCGAATCAGCATTGGCTTCCAGCCCTGGCCAATCAGGACAGGAGGCTGAAGACCGTGTCATAGCAGAAACCATAGCGCCGGGCACCAGGGGAGCCATGACTACTGGAGTCTGGGCGATCTGGGTCTAGCCCAGCCTGCTGCCCGCCGACACTCTCCATCGATGGAGCGATTAGTCGCCAGAAACAGGAACCGCTCACAGTCTCTCTTCCAATGGCTGAAGCCGACAAGGAATACAAGATAGCTACCGCACAAGACATGCACAGGTACTGCAGCTGACAGGCCACGCTCTCCTTCTTCTGCTTCTTCCGCAACCCCCCAAAATCCTCCGGGATCAGCCGCTACTGGTACAGAGGCAGAACGTCAATCTGCCTATGCGAACAAGGCAGAATGTCCTTCTGTCAGAGGGGAAGGTATTGGTACCGTGTTTCTGATAAGCATGAACACGAATATTTGCCTTCCCCTAGTCATACATTTAACCCTTTGATCGCCCCTGATGTTAATCACTTCCTTGCCAGTGTCATTAGTACAGTGACAGTGCATATTTTTAGCACTGATCACTGTATTAGTGTCATCGGCCACCATAAAAGTGTCAAAAGTGCCAGTTAGGTGTCCGATTCGTCCACCGCAATATCGCAATCCTACTATAAGTCGGTGATCACTGCCATTACTAGTAAAAAAAAATACTCCATAGTTAAATATTATTTTTTTTCAAAATTGTCTGTCTTTTTTTGTTTATAGTGCAAAAAATAAAAACCGCAGAGGTGATCAAATGCCACCAAAAGAAGCTCTATTTGTAGGGAAAAAATGGCAAAAAAATTATTTGGGTACAGTGTCGCTTGAATGTGCAATTGTAAGTTAAAATAACGCAGTACCGTATCTCAAAAAATGGCCAAGTAATGAAGGGGGTACATTTTCCAGAGCTGAAGTGGATAAAGATAAAAACCTGTCTACACACCACATTCTGAGTTATAGCCAGTATTAAACCACCTTTACTCATATAGACTATCTTCAAAAATGACTCCTGAAAAGTTCTCTGCACATAATAAGCCAAAACATTCCTGTTACTTTACGACTTAGATATCATTGCAGCATGACAAAATAAATGAAATCATTTCAGCACCATATTATTGAATCTAGGCAGCTCTTGTACAGCCGTCTTGGGATCTTTTTGTCAGATGTTACTATGATATACTGATGTATAATTACAAGCATTCCATCAGCGTCAAAGGCTTTTATTGACAATTACATTAAGATTATGCAAAGTTTTTCAAGACCTCTGCAATTCACCCTGGCATGCTGTCAATCAACTTCTGGGCCACATTCTGACTGATGCCAGTCCATTCTTGCATAATCAATGCTTGGAGTTTTTGCGAGAATTTGTGTGTGTGTGGGGAGGGGGGGGGGGTTGTTCACCGCCTCTTGAGGATTGACCACAAGTTCTCAATGGGATTAAGGTCTGTGGAGTTTCCTGGCCATGGACCCAAAATGTTGATGTTTTGTTCCCCAAGCAACTTAGTTATTACTTTTGCTTTATGGCAAGGCGCTCCTTCATGCTGGAAAATACATTGTTCCCCACCAAGCTGTTCTTGGATGGTTGGGAGAAGTTGCTCTCGGAGGATGTTTTTGTACCATACAGTACTTTATTTATGGCTGTGTTCTTGTGCAACCCCACACATGAATGGTCTTGGGATGCTTTACTTTTGGCATGACACAGGACTAATGGTAGCGCTTACCTTTTCTTCTCTGGACATGTTTTTTTCCCGATACAAACAATCAGAAAGGGGATTCATCAGGGAAAAATACTTTACCCTAGTCCTTAGCAGTCCAATCCCTGTACCTTTTTCAGAATATCAGTATGTCCCTGATGTTTTTCCTGCCCTTCTTAACACCGGACCATCCTCCAAAAGTCTTCTCCTCACTGTGTGTGCAGACGCACTAACACCTGCCTGCTGCCATTCCTAAGCAAGCTCTGCACTGTTGGTGCTCCTATCCCGTAGCTGATTGAACTGTAGGAGACAGTATTGGCGCTTGCTGGACTTTCTCAGGCACCTTGAGGCCTTCTTTATTAATGCATTGGAAATGTTTTTTATGGGATTCAGTTCATTTCCAAGGCAAAGAGGGACTTTGCATTTAATTGCCATTCATCTGATCACTCTTCATAACATTCTGGAGTATTTGCAAATTGCCATTATAAAAACCGAGGCAGCAGACTTTGTAAAAATTCATATTTCTGTAATCCTCAAAACCTTTGGCCATGGCTGTACATTTCTATTGTCTCCTAAATGGTGCTGGAAAATTGCAGCTACAACTGCCCACAGCATAAAAGAAAGCAGTTTGATCTGCTCATGTATGTACAACTTCGGTTTATTAAAAGGGGAGCAGATTTTTAGGCAATATTGAAATTATAGTTTTGCAAGTGACAGTTTTCTTTTGTTTTTAACCAGTTTCCATCTGCGCTATAGCCGAATGATGGCTACAGCGCATACCTATATTGCTGGGAGGGTGTCAATAGACGTCCTCCCCTTTCCTCGTTCCGTGCGCGCATCGGGGGAAAATCAGTGATGGCCGTGTCCCTTGGATGGCCAATCACAGCAGCCGTTTACTACGCGATCGGCATAGCCAATGAGAGATGGTCTCAAATGTAAACAAATTCGATCATCTCTCATTGACAGCCCTCCCTCCTCACACAGAGACCGCGTGTGAGGAGAGAGAGGATCTGTGAGTTCTTTGAGAGAGATCCTACGGTATTACAGTGAATATAAATCAATACCCTGTGCCCAAACAGTGCCCAATAAGTACCACAGTGCCACAGTGTCAGTCTGTGCCATCAATAATTGGTGCCCATCTGTGCCATCTGTGCCCATTAGTGCCCATATGTGGCATTGGTGATCAGTGCCATCAGTGATCAGTGCCCATCTGTGCCACCTCATCAGTGCATATCTGTGCCAATCAGTGCCCATCTGTGCCGCCTCATCAGTGCACATCTGTGCAATCAATCAGTGCACATCTGTGCTGCCTCATCAGTGCACATCTGTGCCACCTCATCAGTGCCCATCTGTGCCACCTCATCAGTGCCCATCTGTGCCACCTCATCAGTGCATATATGTGCCAATCAGTGCCCATCTGTGCCACCTCATCAGTGCACATCTGTGCAATCAATCAGTGCACATTTGTGCCGCCTCATCCGTGCACATCAGTGCCACTTCATTAGTGCCCATCTGTGCCACCTTATCGATGCATATCTGTGCCACCTCAACAGTGCCCATCTGTGCCGCCTCATCAGTGCACATCTGTGCAATCAATCAGTGCACATCTGTGCCTCCTCATCAGTGAAAATCTGTGCCACCTCATCAGTTCCCATCTGTTCCGCCTCATCAGTGCACATCTGTGCGAACAATCAGTGCCCATCTGTGCCGCCTCATCAGTGCACATCTGTGCCATCAATCAACGCACATCAGTGCCGCCTCATCAGTGCACATCAGTGCAGGCTTAGCACACACCTCATCAGTGCAAGCTTATTAGCACACATCTGTACAGGCTCATTAGTGCCACCTCATCAGTGCCCATCAGTGCAGGCTTAGCACACACCTGTGCTTAGCACACATTCATGGACAGAAGGGATGTCTGCATGTTATCTTCGATCCACAATAATACCTTTGTGGAAATCCCCAGAAGGAATGGCCCCATCCAAATGCCAACATGTGTCCATGAATACAATTTGTTCATGTGGGGAGTCTCTATTTTTGTTTATAGCGCAAAAACTAAAAAACGCAGAGGTGATCAAATACCACCAAAAGAAATCTCTATTTGTGGGGAAAAAAGGACGCCAATTTTGTTTGGGAGTCAGGTCGCACGACCGCACAATTGTCAGTTAAAGCGACGCAGTGCTGAATCGCAAAAAGTGCTTTGGTCTTTGGGCAGCAATATGGTCCGGGGGTTAAGTGGTTAAACGTGTAATGGGTAATCAACAAGTTAGATGTGTAATTTATGCTCCTTGAACACCTGAAGGTGCTCCCTGCATGTTGGGCCTCTGTATGTGACCAGGCAGTGAAAAAGTCCCACAGATGTGGTATCGTAAGACTCAGGAGGAATAGCAGAATGTATTTTGGGGTGTCATTTGTGGCATGCACATGCCATGCGAGAGAAATAAGCTATTACAATGACAACTTTGTGAAAAATAAATAAATAAATAAAAATCTTAATTTTGCAAAGAATTGTGGGAAAAAATTACAACTTCAAATAACTCATCATGCCTCTTACTAAATACCTTGGGATGTCTACTTTTGAAAAAGGGGTCATTTGTGGGGCATTTGTACTTTCCTGGCTTGTTAGGGACTCAAGAAATATAGTACATCTGCCAGTACATCAGATGTGATAAATTTTTTTATGATATGCACCATAGCTTGTAGACTCTATAACTTTCACTAAAACCACATAATATCCACTAATTTGGGACATTTTTACCAAAGATATGTAGCAGTATAAATTGTGGTCAAAATGTATGAAGAAAAATTACTAATTTGAAAAATTTATCACAGAAATGAAAAAAATAATAATAATACAATTTTCATTTATAGCGGAAAAAAAAACAGAGGTGATCAAATAGCACCAAAAGAAAGCTCTATTTGTATGAAAAAGGTACAAAATAAAAATAAAAAATTTGGGTACAGTGTTGCATGACTGAGTAATTGTCATTCAAACTGTGAGAGCACTGAAAGCTGAAAATTGGTCTGGGCAGGAGGGGGGTTTAAGTTCACAGTAAGCAAGTGACTTATATAGTACACGTGACTAATTAGCTAATTAGCACTCAAGAATTACTCAAGAAGTACTTCTCTGAACTAGAAAACACAGAAGACCATTTACACCGGAACAGAGGAAATCTGATATGTATACTGGAACAATCAAGTGCTTTTACAGCTATTATTTTTGGATTATGAAAATTAAACTGGTTTATCAGGTGACACCTCTCTTTACATAATGGATCTTGTAAGGCTTAACTCTGTATGAATAAATATAAAAGCTCAAGGCTGATAATTACAGTACCTGTGTCTATCAGAGCCCTCATTGAAAGCTGTTTATATCAAGCATGCTTGCATAAAACCGAGACAATTAGTTTCCACTTTAGTTCTATAGAAGGCTTTCTGAAGTAATTCACTATAACAGTGATTGTGTTAGCAATGGCCTTAGAAAAACACTTAGATTAGGGTTGCACTGATACAGTTTTTTTTATCGGCGAGTACGAGTACCGATACTTTTGGTCAAGTACTTGCCGATACTGAGTACTGATACGTTGTGGTGCAATTTGCATCAATACGAAAAAATTTGGCACAATTCACAAGCCGTTTGAACAGGAATGCGGTGTGATTCCTGTATGAATTGCATGCGATTTCCCCCACTGCACCTGTGTGTGTGTGTGTATAGAAAGGGAAAACCATCTAGTGGGCAGTTTAAAAAATTGGGAAGTTTCGAGACTCTGTGGGTATAGGGCAGAAGTGATGTCAGCTTAGGGGTGGCCTGCCTCTACCTCCGCACCTCCTGCGGCCATGATTTGCTATCATTGGCAGACCGGGACACATATGTAAATTATTTTTCATGTGGCCAGATATGTACTGTGAGTTCTAACATTTTTTAAACTGCCCACTAGATGGTGCTTTAATCCCTTTCTGTACACACACAGGAGTGGTGGGGGAAATCGCATACAATTGGGACAGAAATCGCAACGCAATCCTGTTCGACTCACATGCGATTCTTTGCAGTGCGATTAGAGCCCATTCATTTTGTATTGACGCAAATCGCACTGCAAAGTATCGGTTTCGGTATCGAGCGCATTTGGGCGAATGCCGATACCTAATATCGGCACCAATACCGGTATCGATGCATCCCTACTTTAGATATATCGGGGTAGATTCAGAAACAAGTTACGCTGGCGTATCTATTGATACGCCGCGTAACTTCTAGGATGCTTCGGCGTATCTTTTTTCTGTATTCAGAAAACAAGATACGCCGGAATTTAGCTAAGATCCGACTGGCGTAAGTCTTTTACACCGTCGTATCTTAGTTGCATATTTACGCTGGCCGCTAGGTGGCGCTTCCGTTGATTTACGCGAGGAATATGCAAATTAGGTAGATACACCGATTCAGAAACGGATGTCCGGCCGGTGCATTTTTTTACGTTGTTTACGTTAGGCTTTTTCCGGCGTAAAGTTACCCCTGCTATATGAGGCGTATCCTATTTTAAGTATGGACATCAGGCCAGCGTTGTATTTTCCGTCGATTACGTTGTTTGCGTAAGTCGTTTGCGAATAGGGCTGGGCGTAATTTACGTTCACGTCGAAAGCATTGGCTTTTTGCGGGTTAATTTGGAGCATGCGCACTGGGATAAGTTCACGGACGGCGCATTCGCCGTTCGTAAAAAACGTCAACTACGTGGGGTCACATGTAATTTAAATAAAACACACTCACATCATCCACATTTGAATTAGGCGGGCTTACGCCGGACCACATACGCTACGCCGCCTTAACTTAGGGCGCAAGTTCTTTCTGAATACGGAACTTGCGCCCTAATTTACGGCGGCGTAATGTATCTAAGATACGTTACGCCCGCCGATAGATACACCATTGTATCTGAATCTACCCCATCATGTTTATTTCCAACAGACCGGTGCACACATGGGCCAAATGTTGGCGGTTTTATTTTCAACCAGCTATTGTCTCTCAACATTCAGCCTGTGTGTACCCGGCTTAAAGCGGGAGTTCACCCGAAAAAAAAAATTTAACCTTAGATTGATGCTCATTTTGTCAAGGGGAATCGGGTAGTTTTTTTAAAATCGAAGCAGTACTTACCGTTTTAGAGAGCGATCTTCTCTGCCGCTTCCAGGTATGGTCTTCGGGACTGGGCGTTCCTATTTGATTGACAGGCTTCCGACAGGCTTCCGACGGTCGCATACATCGCATCACGAGTAGCCGAAAGAAGCCGAGCGTCGGTGCGGCTCTATACGGCGCCTGCGCACCGACGTTTGGCTACTTTCGGAAAATCGTGACGCGATGTATGCGACCGTCGGAAGCCTGTCGGAAGCCTGTCAATCAAATAGGAACGCCCAGTCCCGCAGCCCATACCCGGAAGCGGCAGAGAAGATCATTCTCTAAAACGGTAAGTACTGCTTTGATTTAAAAAAACTACCCGATTCCCCTTGACAAAATGAGCATCAATCTAAGGTTAAAAATTTACTTTTCGGGTGAAGCTCCACTTTAATTGTTTCTGGTACTAAAGATCAATTTTGTTTGTGCACTAATACTCATAGTTTAGGTATCAAGGTTTGTAAGCTGACAGCTCTTATATCTAAAGATAACTTGGACTTTTACAATTAAGGGACCAAGGCATTTCTGGTTTAGTATTATCTACCATGTTAAATGCTAGGAAGCCAGTTTCTAGAAGTATCAACTATAGGGTCTGGGGATCCTATCTATATTGCCTGGTGTGAGGCCAGGAGGTGACACCCCCAAAGATATGTCATCGAGAGAGTTTTGCCTTTTCTGCAAAAAGGGGAAGATATGAAGCTGGCCTTAAGTACAATTCTTACTGCTCAGCTCAGAAAACTCCAGACTGACCTTCTAAATTTCACATGGAATTATAACCCACACCGAATACCCCGCTTCATGATGTTTGCCTCCCGAAATGATAGGGGTTTGGCATTTCCACACCTCCACCATTACTACCATGCTGCTTAATTGAGAGCTATTGCATCCTGGGTTACCCTTCTGGCCTATAACCATAGGACCCAAATAGACATGGCTAGCTCCCATCCACCCAAACAACCTATTGTGGAACTCCAATGCCGATGTCCCCCCCACCTCCCTACTACACACTATGAACTTGCTGAGAATCATTTGGAGACAACAAAACCACAAAACTCCCCTACAATCTGAGGCCTCCTTAGTCTTGGCTTTCCTCTACAACCCTAAACTACCAGACAGCTTAACTTTCCAGATGATATCTCCATGGTTGCAGAGAAACCTCTTTCATTATGGACACATCCGGTGTCTAGGGTCTTATTACCTTTTGACAAACTCAGAACTAAGCACAAGCCCCTGCATAGTGCCTTCTTTGGCTACCTCCAATTTCGGCACTACACACTTACCATCACCCAAACCCTTCAATCCTCTAAGCCATCCCCATTTGAATGCTTAATCCTATCCGGCCCCACACAAAAAGGACAGACATATATAAACTCTTAAACTCCTATGATGTGGCCTCTTAGGGGAAACATAGATACGTGTGCAGATGGGAGGAACATCTTGGAGAGGAATTATCCCCTGAACCATGGTCCACTATATGGTCTTGGGCGGCCAAGAGGTCTACAGTTGCAATAAAAAGTATGTGAACCCTTTTGGAATGATATGGATTTCCTCACAAATTGGTCATAAAATGTGATCTGATCTTCATCTAAGTCACAACAGTAGACAATCACAGTCTGCTTAACCACTTCCATACCAGGCACTTACGCACCTTCCTGCCCAAGCCAATTTTCAGCTTTCAGCGCTGTCGCACTTTGAATGACAATTGCGCGGTCATGCTACATTGTACCCAAACAATTTTTTTATCATTTTGTTCCCACAAATAGAGCTTTCTTTTGGTGGTATTTGATCACCTGTGCGATTTCTACTTTTTGCGCAACAACTAAAAAAGACCAAAAATTTTGATTTGGTAAATAAGTAAGTTTTCTACTTCGATTACGGGCACCGATGAGGTGGCACTGATGGTCACCGGTGAGGCGGCACTGTTGGACACTGATAGGCAGCACTGATGGGCACTGATAGGCAGCGCTGGTATGTGGCACTGATGGGTACTCATAGGCGGCACTGATGGGCACTCATAGGTGGCACTGATGGACACTCATAGACAGCACTGATGGGCACTCATAGGCGGCACTGGGCACTCATGGGCGGCAGTAATTGGTGGCACTGATGGGTTCTTATGGATGGCACAGATGGACACTGATAGGTGGGCACTGGGCATAGATGGGCACTGAGGGGTGGCACTGATGGACACTGTGGGGTGGCACTGATGGACACTGAGGGGTGGCACTGATGGACACTGAGGGGTCCATGTTGCCAGTCAGTGCCCATTTGTGGGCACTGATTGGCATCTATTCTTTTTTTTTACTGCCTTTTTTTATTTTTTTACTGCACTTTTTTTTATTGCCCTTTATTTTTTTTTTTTATGCCCTTCCCTGGTGGTCTAGTGTGGGCTTCCCTGGTGGTCCAGTGTGGGCATTCGAGGGGGGGCTGCGCTGATAAATAATCAGCGCAAACCCCCCTGTCAGGAGAGCCGCCAATCGGCTCTCCTCTACTCACGTCTGTCAGACGCGAGTGAGGAAGAGCCATCAAGGGCTCTTCCTGTTTACATCGTGATCAGTCGTAATTGAACATGGCTGATCATGTGGTAAAGAGCCTCCGCCGTAGGCTCTTTACCGAGATCGGAGATGCAAGGTGTAAGACTGACACCCCGCATCACCGATCGCCGCGCTGCGCGCCCCCACGGGCACGCGCCGCCATGAAATCCTGCAGGACGTCCATAGGCGTCCAGTCAGGATTTCACAACCACTTCACGGACGTCAATTGTTCATTGACCAGGCGGGAAGTGGTTAAACTAATAGCACACAAAGAATTAAATGTTACCATGTTTTTATTGAACACACCATGTAAACATTCACAGTGCATGTGGAAAAAGTATGTGAACCCTTGGATTTAATAACTGGTTAAACCTCCTTTGGCAGCAATAACTTCAACCAAACTTTTCCTGTAGTTGCAGATCAGACGTACACAACGGTCAGGAGGAGTAATTCTTGACTATTCCTCTTTACAGTTTCAGTTTAGCAATATTCTTGGGATGTCTGGTGTGAATCGCTTTCTTGAGGTCATGCCATAGCATCTCAATCGGGTTCAGGTCAGGACTCTGGACTCTGACTGGGCCACTCCAAAAAGGCGTTTTTTTTTCATTCTGTTTAAGCCATTCTGTTGTTGATTTACTTCTATGCTTTGGGTCGTTGTCCTGTTGCAACACCCATCTTCTGTTGAGCTTCAGCTGGTGGACAGATGGCCTTAAGTTCTCCTGCAAAATGTCTTGATAAACTTGGGAATTCATTTTTCCTTCGATGATAGCAATCCGTCCAGGCCCTGACGCAGCAAAGCAGCCCCAAACCATGATGCCCCCACCACCATACTTCACAGTTGGGATGAGGTTTTGATGTTGGTGTGCTGTTCCTCTTTTTCTCCACACATAGTGTTGTGTGTTTCTTCCAAACAACTCAACTTTGGTTTCATCTGTCCACAGAATATTTTGCCAGTACTGCTGTGGAACATCCAGGTGCTCTTGTGCAAACTGTAAACGTGCAGCAATGTTGTTTTTGGACAGCAGTCCAACAGTGACTTTCTCTGTGGTATCCTCCCATGAAATCCATTCTTGTTTAGTGTTTTACGTATCGTAGATTCGCTAACAGGGATGTTAGCATATGCCAGAGACTTTTGTAAGTCTTTAGCTGACACTCTAGGATTCTTCTTCACCTCATTGAGCAGTCTGCGCTGTGCTCTTGCAGTCATCTTTACAGGATGGCCACTCCTAGGGAGAGTAGCAGCAGTGCTGAACTTTCTCCATTCATAGACAATTTGTCTTACCGTGGACTGATGAACAGCAAGGCTTTTGGAGATACTTTTATAACCCTTTCCAGCTTTATGCAAGTCAGCAATTCTTAATCGTAGGTCTTCTGAGAGCTCTTTTGTGCGAGGCATCATTCATATCAGGCAATGCTTCTTGTGAAAAGAAAACCCAGAACTGGTGTGTGTTTTTTATAGGGCAGGGCAGCTGTAACCAACAACTCCAATCTCATCTCATTGATTGGACTCCAGTTGGCTGACACCTCACTCCAATTAGCTCTTGGAGATGTCATTAGTCTAGGGGTTCACATACTTTTTCCACCTGCACTGTGAATGTTTACATGGTGCGTTCAATAAAAACATGGTAACATTTAATTATTTGTGTGTTATTCATTTAAGGAGACTGTGATTGTCTATTGTTGTGACTTACAGTAGATGAAGATCAGATCACATTGTATGACCAATTTGTGCAGAGATCCATATAATTCCAAAAGGGTTCACATACTTTTTATTGCAACTGTATGTGCACACACTATAAAGAGAACACATACATTTTACTGGTACTTAACACCATCTCGCCGACACGCTATATATCCATCGGCCTCGGATCGCTGCAGGAGATGTCTGCAGGATATGTTATTTCACATCTACTGGATTGCCCAGTCCTCCAGCCTTACTGCCGTTCGGTCCATCGGCTGTTTGACGTGGATATCCCTCTCTATCCTAAATTTTTCTTATTGCCCTCCCCCTAAATTATCCAGTTTAGCTAAAAATTTGGACACACATACTGTATAATAACGGTGGCTAGATGTCTAGTGGCCCTTAAATGGAAACAACGAAACCCCTCAACACTATCTGATCTTTATGCCAGAATCAAGCATGTGAGGTCATGGAGTCCATGTCGGCTAGACTGATAGACTGGGTAGACAGACACACGGCAACATGGGATCCTTTGGCATCAACATATGAATCCACCCTGATTCCATGAGACCCCCCCCCCCCCGCTGTTTATACCGTAAGCACTTGGAGCCCAGGAGAGACGTGCCCAACTGATTGGAGCTTCCCTAAACCTCTTTCCCTTTCTCTTCCCCCTTTCAGTCCCCCCCCTTTTTTTTTTACTTTTTACTTTTTTTTTTATCTCTGGAAAAGCAGGCCATGCAATTATAAATTACAGAACATGCTAATGAAATGTCTGATAGAAAAGCTCTCACTACTATTTTTTACACTGGCTTCTGTTAGACACAAGGCTACATTCTGTGATGCGTTATTAACATTGCGTACAGTTACTATGTACCCCTTTTCCTTCATGAAGAATGCATTTAAAACCTTTTCCTAGTCTTTTGTAACCAAATTCCACAGCTATATATGTGATTGCCTGAATTATAAGGTTCATTTGTACCTTTACCAATGCTCTATTAAGGTAGTATGGTATATGTGCCAATTATTACAAAATAAAACACACAAAAGTATTATAGTTATTACTGTTTATACTTTTTGATTTATAGGTCATCCTTCCTACACCTGTGTTTTCTGCATGCCCTGCTTGCACACTGGGTAAACCTGCCATTACCGGCCTTTTGATCCACCTCCCAATAGAGAGCAAACTAAACTACTTAAGATCTGTGCGTTGAGACACAATGGGGGTGATTTTTACGAAAGGCAAATCCACTTTGCATTACAAGTGCAAAGTGCACTTGAAATTGCACTGGAAATGCACTTGGAAGTGCAGTCGCTGTAAATCTGAGGGGTAGATCTGAAATGAGGGTAAGCTCTGCTGACTTTATCATCCAATCATGTGCACGCTAAAATGCTGTTTTTTATTTTCCTTTTTTAAATAATATTTAACAGCAGGGCCCGTTCCTGCACCCAACAAGATTAACTGTGAGAGGTTACTGTGTTCTGGCACCACCAACACCTAAGGCTCAATTTTTCTGCAGCGTCCATAGTGCAGTCCGTATAGTATATATACTGCAGTTCAGAGTATATAGTGTAGTCTGTATAGTATATATACTGCAGTTTAGACTAAATTGTGCAGTCAATGTAGTATATATAATACAGTGCAGGGTATGTAGTGCAGTGTACAATATATAATATAGTGTATTGAAGTGGTTAAGGGAGCCCTGTTGCAGAATTAAGAAAAAAAACGGTCCTTTGGGTAGAATAGATTTATGGCATTTTTATTTCATTTTTATTATAATTATTTTTTTACTAGTAATGGCGGTGATCTGCAATTTTTATCAGGACTATGACATTGCGGCGGACAGATCGGACACTTTTGACACTTTTTGGGACCATTGGCATTTATTCAGCGATCAATGCTATAAATAGCCACTGATTACTGTGTAAATGTCACTGGCAGGGAAGGGGTTAACACTAGGGGCGTTCTAACTGTAGGGGGGATGGGCTTACTGGGACATGACAGAGATCACTGTTCCTGAACACTGGGAACAGTATATCCCTGTCATGCCACTTATCAGAACAAGGAAATGCCTTGTTTACATTTTCCCGTTCTGCCTGTGTACAAGGCAATCGCGAGTCATTGAGTCCTCCCAGTCCACGGACATAGCATGCAGCGGGCGCGAGCATGTGCCAATGCTGGCACGAGCCCACCCGCAACTGAACCCGTGCAAGTTGCCGTACACCTACGACAATTCGCGCAGGAGAGCCATTGTGCAGGTGGCCGGTCTTTAAGCAGCTAAACATACAGCCAGAGCTGCAATGTAATGGTTTAGATCAAAGCATATTCATGTGTTAGAATTGCCCAGTCAAAGTCCAGACCTAAATCCAATTGAGAATCTGTGGTAAGACTTGAACATTGCTGTTCACAGATGCTCTCAATCTGTCAGAGCTTGAGCTATTTTGCAAGGAAGAATGGGCAAAAATGTCACTCTGTAGATGTGCAAAGCTGGTAGAGACATACCCAAAAAGACTTGCAGCTTTAATTGCACAAAGGTGTTTCTACAAAGTATCGGGGGGGGGGGGGGGGGGTTGAATACAAATGCACCCCACATTTTCAGATGTTTATTTGTAAAAAATGTTAAAAAAACATTTATCATTTTCCTTCCACTTCACAATTTATTTGCCACTTTGTGTTGGTCTATCAAAAAAAAAATTCAATAAAATAAATTTACGTTTTTGGTTTTAACATGACAAAATGTGAAAATATGGGGTATGAATACTTTTTCAAGGCACTGTAAGTAGGATAGTAAAGGAGTGCATGGAGGCTTTTGCTTCTTTATTTAATTTTGGTATTGTGGTGGCTGCTGTGTTGTTGTTGTTAATGGTGATCACTTACTAGGTATTGTTAGTACTAGTGTAATTATAATTTATTGCTGACTAACTGTTAGGAGTAATAGGTGCAGTACAATTATCATATGTAAGCCATTGTGTTAAATTGTGGTATTTTTGCGGATTAGTAACAGAAGTGCAATGGACAAAAGTACATACTGTGAACATCAGTAGTTTGAAAACAGCACAGGTTTGGAGAGAGCAGACTGTCCTTGGTAAGTATCTGTGTTTAAATTTTAGTTACATTTTTTTTACACTGTCTGGTTTAGTTCAGGCAAATACTTGTATGACTTGGCAGTTGTTTTTCATGGTACTCTTTGGATGCTAGTTTGCTGTCCTGTCTGTATGCAGTTTTCCAGGCTATGTAGCAACGTTACTTGTCTAGATTCTTTGGCTTGTGTCCTTCAGTCTATTATCAGGAATCTATCTAAGCTACTGTCAAAAAGCCACATCTTCCTCAAAAGCTTTGCATGGGACAGGAAGTGTGGACAACTGTTGGGTCTGAAAGAGTGACTTGTCTTTTACCATAAAAAAAGCGATACAAAGTTTGCAAGCATAGCTAATTGTGAGAATTGTGATCCTGCAAGGCATAGAACAGAGATCCCTGAGAAATAAATCGCTTTGGGAAAAGTACATTTTGTATCAGATATTACAAGAGTGTTATGAATGAGCTTTTCTTAATGGAGAAGCCATTGTCTTGTTAACAATTCAAATCTAGAAGGTGTTTCTTTAGGAAATGTGTCAAAAGAAGTTTGGTTTTTACCTGGTGCTGCTGTCAGTGGAGATAAGATAGATTGCACCCTTACATTTTCAGAAGTCTTATCTGTCTATGATGTACAAAGAAGGGAAATTCTTTCAAATTTCAATGTGTAGTTACTGTTATCCTAGATCAGGGGTCTCCAAACTTTTTAAACAAAGGGCCAGTTTACTGTCCTTCAAAATTTAAGAGGGCCGGACTGTGGCAGGTGGGAGTAGAAAATGTCCTGGCGTCAGTGGGAGTACACAACTCCCCATGATTGGTATTAGGGGGAGTAATAGCGCTCCATCATTGGTATCTGTTTTAGTAATAGCGCTCCATCATTGGTATCAGTAGTAGTAATAGTGCTCCATCATTGGTATCAGTAGTAGTAATAGTGCCCCATCAATGGAGTCAATAGTGGTATCCCATGGTAACAATGGGATTAATAGTACCCCATCCGTGGTATCAAAGGGAGGAATAGGGCCCTATGATTGGTGCCAATGCTAGTAATATAGCCCCATCATTGGTTGCTGACAGTAGGGGGAATTATGCCCCAAGGGCCAGGTAAAAGCAAGAAAAGGGCCGCATCTGGCCCCCGGGCCGCAGTTTGGAGACCACTGTCCTAGATGATAGCATGTGGTCCGATATTGAGCTGTACAAAAACATGGTTTGTCCCCCTTACTTGAACTACTTTTTATGGAATTTAGTAGTATTTTGGATATGCATTTAAAATTGAGAAATGGGTGTCAACAATTGATTTGACAAGGAACATTTCACAGCAGGTAAAACAAATGCGATGGTTTGTGTTTCTACAGATCTGCCTGATGAGGTAGTTAATCTAGTTAAAGATTCTAGCAGACAGCAGTCTTTTTCACGTAATATGCACTAATGATCGTAGTTTAGTTAACAAGCTTTTTAAGGGATAACATGGACTTTGTTGCAATTAGAAACACATGGTCCAGGGATGCAAATGAATAAGAAATAACTATATCAGTATACACACTACCATCCTGGAGGCATTTTCTTGTACAAATTTTCTTTAGATTTGCCAAAACCATATAATATGCGGTTAAACCTAAACACCTTCAATGTGTATGCAATCAGGCAGGCCCTTGCACTACATAGTTGAAGGTAAATCTAAAGGAAATTGAATATGAAAATTGTATAATGTATGGCCAGCTTTGAAGGAGAAAGAACAATATGGTTCACTACCGAGGTAAGAAGGATAGTAATAAAGAAGAAAATAAGCATATAGGAGATACATGGAAAAAGAAAAAGTGTATAAAACAGACAAAATAATTATTTGTGGTACTAAAGCACAGAAAGAAAAGGAAATGGCTAAATCTGATAAAAAAAGGGACACAACCCTTTTTTTTTGTTTCATAAAAGTTTTATTGCAAAATATTAAATATAAAGAAGACAAACTCTTATACATGAGGTAAATACATTCGTAACATAGCATGTATAAAACTTGAGACTTACATCGGCAACCAAAGAGGACTCGTCTGTATCAGACTAGGTAGCGGTATTAGAGAAATCAGTGTAAGAAATGGCTTTAGGGCACTTGAACAAAAAAAAACTGCAACCTTAAAGTATGATAACTAGGCCTCAAATGTTGTCTGGTCCAAACCAGACCAAGATCCTGATGGAAGCAAAGGCAAAAAACAACCAAAAACGTATTTAAAAATAGGAAATTAAGGGTAAGGAACCTCGGAGGAAGTAAAAGAGAAGTAAGAAAAGCAAAGAAGAGAGAGGAGGTTGAGAAGAGATAAGAACGAGAAAGAGAGAGAGAAGAGAGAGAAGAAAAGAAAAAAGGGGAGGGGGTGTAGGGTGTGAGGGAGAGATGCTAAAAAAAAGATAAAAAAATAAAAGCTGATATAAATCAGCTCTTCTATCTCCTCCATGTGGTTAATCCTGTGAAACTATCTATGGCGTGACTGTGGAGTGCCAGTGGTATGGTATACAGAGTTTGGTTGTGTTTACCATGCACATTGCCAAAGATTTAGAGTATATAGTCTTCGACAAGGAGGTATGGTGCAATAAAAATAATGCTGGGGTGCAGTCTAAACTGTAATGCCTCGTACACACGACTGTTTTTCTCGGCAGGAAAGAAAACAATGTTTTTCCTGACGGGATTCCTCTCAAGCCTGCCTTGCATTCACATGTTCAGGTCAAATACCGCCTGTCCAAAGCCATTCCATTCAAATGGCGCCACCCTTTGGGCTGCTTTTGCCGATCCTCGTGTTAGTAAAAGTTTGGTGAGAGACAATTTGCACTTTTCATGTGCTGCATTAAACGATGCAATAATTTGCAGCATGACGAATGTGATATCTCCATTCCAAACGCTAGTTTTACCAGAAAGAGCACTCCCGTCTCATACTTGATTCTGAGCATGCACGTTTTTTCCCCCTCGGAAAAGCATACACACGACCGGTTTTCCTGGTGGGGAAAAGTCTGCCTGGAATCCCGACGGGAAAAAAGAAAGCTGGTTCTCTTTTTTTTTTTCAGCAGTTTTCTCGTCGGGAAAACTGCGATGGAGCATACACATGGACGGTTTTCCCGGCCAAAAGCTCTCAAAACCGGTCATGTGTACGAGGCATAAGAGGCAACTCTCTTGATTATATTGTGTACTTGTGACCAGAAAGGCTGAAGCTTAGGGCACGGACACAACACATGAAGCATAGTATCAAGTTCTGTTCCGCATCTCCAGCAGAGGCTGTAAGCTGTAGGGTAAAATTAATGAAGCAAGGGTGGGTGCAATACCAACGAGAAATAATTTTGTATCCATTTCCTTGCACCACCACGTTGTGTGAGCCCTTATGAATAGCTGTACAAACATAGGGCCAGATTCTCGTAGGAGCGCGTAACTTTGTGCGGGCGTAACGTATCTGATTTACGTTACGCCTCCGCAACTTAGACGGGCAAGTGCAGTATTCTCAAAGCACTTGCTCCGTAAGTTGCGGCGGTGTAGCGTAAATCAGACGGCGTAAGCCCGCCTAATTCAAATGTGGGACAGGGGGGCGTGTTTTATGTTAATGTTCTGTGACCCGACGTGATTGACGTTTTTCACGAACGGCGCTTGTGCCGTCCGTGGAAATCTCCCAGTGCGCATTGCTCCTAATAAGCCGCAAGAACGTATTGGTGTTGACGTGAACGTAAATTACGTCCAGCCCCATTCACGGACGAGTTACGCAAACAATGCAAAATTTTCTAATTTCGTCGTGGGAACGACGGCCATACTTAACATTGGTACGCCGCACTTACGCCACCATATAGCAGGGGTAACTTTACGCCGGGAAAAACCTAACGTAAACGGCGTAACTGTACTGCGTCGGCCGGGCGTACGTTTGTGAATTCGCGTATCTAGCTGATTTACATATTTTGACATGTAAATCAGTGTACACGCCCCTAGCGGTCAGCGTAAATATGCAGTTACGATCCGGCAGCATAAGAGACTTACGCCTGTCGGAACTAAGGGAAATCTATGCGTAACTGATTAAGAATCTAAGAATCAGGCGCATAGATACGATAGCGCAACTCAGAGATATGACGGCGTATCTGGAGATACGCCATTGTATCTCTTTTGAGAATCTGGCCCATAATCGTCTGAAAGAGCCTGATACAAAACCTTTTTTAGATAAAGCTGTGTAAATGTACATAGGGAATACAGAAATAAAATTTGGGTACATATATTGAGGGGGACCTGGATGCAAAGCACATAAACAATAACAGTTTAGTCTTTTCAGAAGCAAATGAAACGAACAAAAGCAAGCTGGTGGTCAAATTTTTTCTAACAGTGAAGCTTAATTTCTAGAGTTTTTAGAGGTAGAGGTAACAGAGGAATTGGCAACACTTGGCAGACTAATCTGATTGCATTATTTGATTATATTCCACAAAGTTAGGACCGGGGTGATGCTGTGGGCATAGCCTATCTTAATTTCAGCAAAGCTTTTTTGATACACATCTGCATAATGATCTAAAAAAAGTTGTTTTCAGCATTATTGTATAATGAGCTAACAGTATGGCCTGGAGGTGGGCAAAGTGAATAGAATTCTTGCTCACTGTAGGAATCACCAAAAAGAAGGAGGTCTAAGTTTGCCTATATAGATTATAGGTTTATTTCTGTAGAATTGGCTAAAATGTGAGCCCTGGGTGGCCATGTTGGTACCAGCCAGCTCCAGCAAAAGTTGATTTCAAAATCAAAGCAGCCAAATAGAAAAGTGTGGGCTGAAGTGTGATTGCATTCAATGAGATACAGTCACAGTTCAAGGATCCAAGCAGCTGCAGGTTCTTTGACTGCTTGAATACAATAATGAGCAGTATACATACTTCCATCAATGCTGTTTTATGTGGATGAAGGACTCAACTGAGTCCCTCACCTCACCCACAGCTCAGGCTAAAAGCGTAGCTAAAAGGACATGGTGCATGCAATGGCTTTGCAATCGTTAGAAGTACTCTCATATGTCTCTTCTAACAGAGTTGCAGGAGAACAATCCAGACAATTTTAGAAAGCCTAGGTTCACATTGGAGTGGGTTAGAAATCGTGCTAGTTCAGCTGAACTAACCTGGCAATAAAGTCCCACTTCAGTGGCAATTTGACAGACATCTGTGCGGGTCTATACAAATTGCACACCGACGTCCCCAAAAGTAGTACAGGCACTACTTTTGTGAATCGGTGCGGTGCTGCAAAGTCAGTATCACACTGATTCGGACAGTGCCATTGCCAGCAATAGCCGCTGATTTGGCATGTGATTTGACATGTCAAATCATATGCCAAATTGCTTCAATGCGAACCTAGGCTTACCTGTGGATGAACGATTAATATTTTCATACTTTACTGCAAGCTGTTACACCCTTAACCCAAAGAAATGGACACTCCAAAGCGAGATCCCATTAGTCTTGAACAAAAGCTAATTGACACGCTACATTACCTGGTGACAGGGAGAAGCCTACAAGACCACAGGTGATTCACCACAAGCTTCTTAAATATGTGCCTGCATTCTATGCCAGTAAAGAAGTGTTTACATTTTTGCAATTGACTTTCCGTAACAAGCTCACAGAAATACTGTGGAAGCTTCTTCAGAAAGTTCAAATACATACTATTTCAATTAAAGTGATCATTCAGTTCTCTCTTTTATATATATCTGTTTATTAATATTTTTCTCCATCACATACACATCATAAAACAAACATGAAAAAAAAATATATAAAATACAATACCAAAATACATACGACAGTAACATATTATAACATTCTATAAATGAATGAAAAGGAAAAGGAACACCCACCACTTCCTAATATATATCTCTATGTTCTCTCTCCCTCACCCTCAACCCTTCCCATTTTTCCCTAAATGGCTTCCTTTACCTTAGTGCAGTCCTCCTTCACTTACCTCATCCTTCAATTTCGCTTTTAAATGTACTTATTTCTTCTGAGAAATCCTCACTTCCTCTTCTTCTGTCTGTAACTCACCACCGTAATGCGAGGCTTTCTCCCTGGTGTGGAGAAAGCCTCTTGAGGGGGGAGGGCACGAGCAGGAGTGTCAGGACGCCCACTAACACACAGCTCCTTTCTCTATCTGCAAAGTAGAGAGTGTCCTGACTTGCCTGCTCGCCCCCTCCCCCCTCAAGAGGCTTTCTCCACACCAGGAAAAAAGCCTTGCATTACTGTGTGGAGTTACAGACAGAAGAACAGGAAGTGAGCATTTCTCAGAAGAAATAAGGACATTTAAAAGCAAAATTTCAAGGATGAGGTAAGTGAAGGAGGACTGCACTAAGGTAAAGAAAAACATTTAGGGAAAAAAACATTCCATATATTCCATATATTATTTGAAGCTTGCAAAGACGTTTTTTTAACTTCTATATATTCAGCCCTCATTTTTTGTATTTCGATAGATCTGGATAGAAGGAGATTTTTGAACCTTTAACATCTACGTTGGCCTTTGTTCGTGCCTGGACCAAGATTTTGTCTCTTTCTCTAAAATACAGCATTTTAACAATGAATGGGTGTTGGAGCTTTGCAAGAGGAGGGAGTCTTGATGGTATCCTATGAGCACACTCAACAGAAAAAAAGGGAGAAAATGCTTTTTACCAAAAATCTCCAGCAGCCATTGTTCCATAAATTCTATAGAATTTCTTCCTTCTATCTGTGTCGGGAGGCCCAGTATCCTAACATTATTTCTATGTAGCCTGTTCTCTAGACAAACATTGAACTGGTGCCACTGGTCTTACAAACAGTGTTTTAAAAATGCAAATGAACACATACTTTCACACTTGCATTATGTATTACTGACTCTTAGCCGGTGATCTTTTTCCTAAAAAAAACTGTCAACATATTCTGCATGGATATGAAATTATGCTGATCATGACCAAGACAAATGCCAGTGTCCCTTGCATTTGGATAAAAACACACTTTCCCATTTAAAAAAAAAACATGAAATAAACTTGGATTTCCTTTCATGAATCAAACATGGCTGTTAACAGCATGTAAAATACACAATTTCACAATGAGTGGTGGGTATATAGATGTGTATAACATACCAGTATATACTCCTGCACTGATGGATAGGTGAAAGAAATATATAAATATATATTTAAATTAAACTCAATAAATGGGTTGCTGCTCTCAAAGGTGAAATTGCCTTTAAATGTGAAAATCAATATAAGAGCACTACCCAGTGCTAACACATAATTACCACTGTGCAAAAAATAAAATGGTTTGCACAAAAGTTATCGCATCTACAAACTATGGGATATGTTTAGGGACTTTTTTTATTGTTTTTACTAGTAATGATGGCTAAGGATGGGTTGAACACCCCCCAGTTTGGTTTGCATCTAGAACTTGTCGTACAGGCAAATAATTTGTTCGAACACGCCAACACCGTTAAGTCTATGGGACACAAACATGAAAAATCAAAAGTGCTCATTTTAAAGGCTTACAGTATATGCATGGTATTGTCATAAAAAGTGTTTGAGGACCTGGGTCCTGCCCCAAGAGACATGTATCAATGCAAAAATTTTTTTTTAAAAATGGCCCCGCAATACAAATAAAAGTCATTGAAAAAAACGGCATGGGTTCCAAACCAAAATTAAAAAAACAATTGCGTGGGGTCCCCTAAATTCCATACCAGACAGGTCTGGTATGGATATTAGGGGGAACCCTGCGCCAAATTAAAAAAAATGGCCTAGGGGTCCCCCTCAAAACCCATACCAGACTCTTCAGGTCTGGTATGGATTTTAAGGGGAACTCCGCACCAAAATGAAAAACAAAATGGCATAGGGGTGCCCCCAAAAATCCATACCAGACACTTATCTGAGCAAGAGAGGGGGGATGAGAGAGTGACCCCCCACCTGAACCACCAGGCCACATGCCCTCAACATGGGGGGTGCTTTGGAGTCACCCCAAAGCACCATGTGCCAATGTTGATGGGGACAAGGGCCTCATCCCCACAACCCTTGCCTGGTGGTTGTGGGGGTCTGCAGGTGGGGGGTTTATCGGAATCTGGAAGCCCCCTTTAACAAGAAGACCCATAGATTCCGCCCCTATATGAATTGGTAGCGGGGTACATTGTACCCCTAACATTTCACAAAAAAAAGTGTAATAAATGGGGAAAAAAACAAGAGCCAGCTTGGGACAATTCCTTTATTAACAAATAAAAAAAGAAAACAGTCTAGCGATGTAATCCATTCTCGACCCGACGATATAAAAAAAAAAGCCGCTACTGATGCCTCAATAGGAGACTCTCGGTCTGACAGCTCTTATATAGCTGAGGGCGGGGCCACCGGTGACGTATACTGGTGACCCCGCCCCCTCTGACAACACAGGGGTTTCCTGCGTTTTTCCCGTGGTGTCAGATGGGGATGGGGTACGTTCCCAAAAAGTTACACTTTTTGGGGACAAGTGATATTATCACAATGATCAGAGCTATAAAAATGCACTGATCAATGTAAAAATTACACTGGCAGGGAAGGGGTTAACACTAGGGAGTTAGTTCTGTTATCATACAAGAACATTTTTCGTGCTTATCCAATCAGATAATTTCTCACGACCTGTCCTGATCAGCTCTTGAAAGCTGTGTACCAACAATCAGATTATCGAACAAGCTGTGTTTTTCGCCCAATAATATCATAATTTCTCATTGTGTGTACTAGGCTTTATTGCTAGTAGTATTGGATCGGTGCTCTGTACTTGAATGCAGTATGCATGGAAGCTACTGAGGAGCATGAAGCCTTTTTTTTAATGTCATATGAACAAGTAACAACGTATCAGCCTTGATAATACTGTCACATATCAGTGACTATGGTAAAAAGACAAATTTACGGCATGTTATAATCCTGAATATCACAATAGAAGGTTTTCTAATATATTGTAGAGGTTGCCATACCTAAACATTTTTCTTTTTACAGAGGACGATATACACTAATGATAGATCTACCTATCTTTGTTTCACAACTTTACTATCAATGGTTAAATTCTCACAAGGTTTTCCAATGTGTTGGAGAATCTTGGTATGCTGGGATAACAGTACATAGGTGGATCCACTTGTTTTTAAAGCAAGAGGCACAAAGGCACCTTAGTCACTGTGAAATAGAAGATCCAATAACAAGTCAAGGGTGCATTAGCAGTGCAAGAACAGAGGCAAAACAGAGGCAATTCTATCTGTTCTTTGAAGGGGCAGCATTGATTCTACTGGCAGAAATTGGCAGGGAAGAAATATTACTCAAAAGTAAATAAAATAACAAAATGTATTGAATATATTAAAAATATGCAGCAAGGATGAATACATGAGTAAGTAATAGTGTATGGTCTCCCATGTAGGACTAAAGACTGGACAAGGATACCTGTGCGGATGGCCTGATAAAAATGGAGTATGCTGTAATGACAGTAATCTTCTATCTGGAGGCCAGTCAAACGGATCACAGCGCCAGCACCAATGGATTGCTGTTACAGTAGCTTTCTCAGGAGATCCTATTGGTACTGGGAGGTACATTGAAATAAATACACAAACGTAGGAATATTTATACAACATGGGGGTTATCCACAAAGCCGCGGCGCAACGTAACTTTTCGGATTTAAGTTACTCCGCCGCAAAATTCCCAAGTTAGGTGCCGATCCACAAAGCACTTACCTGGAATTTTGCGGCGCTGTAACTTAAATCCGTCCGGCGCAAGGCGTTCCTATTCAAATGGGCGAGTCCCATTTAAATTAGGCGCGCTCCCGCGCCGGACGTACTGCGCATGCTCCGTCGGGTAATTTACCCGACGTGCATTGCGCTAACTGACGTCGCTCCAACGTCATTTGCTTAGACGTTAACGTAAATGGCGTCCAGCGCCATTCACGGACGTCTTACGCAAACGACGTAGAATTTAAAATTCGACGCGGGAACGACGGCCATACTTAACATGGCTTAGGACAACTAGGGCTTAGCCCTAGTTTTACGCGGCGGAACTCGACGTAAACGACGTAGATTTAGAGCATCGGGCCCGTCGGAGCGTTCGTGGATCGCCGTAACTGGTCATTTGCATATTCTACGCCGGCCTCAATGGCCTCGCCACCTAGCGGCCGGCCTAGAATTGCATCCTTAAGATCCGACAGTGTAATTCAATTACACATGTCGGATCTTCGTCCTAACTATGGGAAACTGAGTCTGTGGATCAGTTCCATAGTTAGGACCAGGGATACGACGGAGTAACAGCAGTTACTCCGCCGTATCTCTTTTGAGGATCTGGCCCCATATGTATACTTATTCACTTATTGCATGATGAAATAACAAAACATTTTTCACATATATTGGAGAATAATAAAGATAATAATAAATCATTCCTTGTTCTTTCTGCTGGAGGAAACTTGTTAACATTGGAGCCGACCGAGTAGAACATCGCAGGTGATCACTGTCTTAACCAAGCCTGTATGATCCCTATAATCTGGGGTCCATCTTGTCTGGTAAGAGGCCATCTGTTTTTATCCTTCTCGCTGGGATGTAAAAGCACCTACTATTAAATATTGCAGACATGCAGGCACTGCATTAGAATCTTATATGAACACTCACTATTATTTAATTTATGTTTTGTTTTTGGGACTTTACAACACTTTTAATTTTTGATCAATTTTATCATTTTTTCCCACTGGTTGTTTGATTAACATCACGTTTGGGATTTCACTTGTTTTGTCAGTTTATGTGATTTAGGGTTGTGCAATTCCTTTATATATACATATGTTTGAGTTGAGTATTTAATTCTTGGGAGTAGCTGCACCTACACATATATATTTATTTCACAATCTTTTCATGTTTATCCCCTTGGCGCTGAGCATTCGGATATATGCAGCCTCGGTTTAGGGGGTTATACCAGAATGATGCATGCAGCTGCATGTATCATCCTGGTACCATTTTTTAGAGCCAGCGGTCAGCTTTCCAGAGATAACAACCAATGTGGCTTAAAGACACTTGGCTGTTATACTGGAGGAGAGGGATGGGACATCCCCCCTCCCGCCGCCTTCCACCACTCTTAACGGGCGTCCCATTCCACCGGGAGACCCGATCCACGATGCACCACTTCCGGCACTTAGAGACAGACTGGCATGAAGCCGGAAATGGCTTTGTTCCAGTCTCCTGTAGGTAAACACGGAAGCTACGTCACAACAACACTTCTGGTTTACTCGGCTGACAATGGCGCCGGGTTTTAAAAAAAATACAGTTTTTGGCAATCTGAATACTTTGAAGTGCAAAGGAGGGATCGGAGGTCTTTTAGACCTCCGATCCCTCCATAAGGTGTACTTTTCACCACCTACTACTGTCACAAGGGATGTTTACATTCCTTGTGACAGCAATAAAAGTGATCACTTTTTATTTATTTCTTTAAAACACAATGTAAATAAATAAATATAAAAAACAAATAAATACATTTTTAAAGCACCCTGTCCCCGCGAGCTAACACAGCAAAGAAAACGCATACAGAAGTCACGCTCGCATATGTAAATGGTGTTCAAATCACATATATGAGGTATCGCCGCGATCATCAGAGCGATCATCAGAGCAAGAGCAATAATTCTAGCCCTAGACCTCCTCTGTAACTCTAACCTGGTAACCGTTCTTTTTTTTAAAGCGTTGCTTATGTAGATTTTTAGGTACCGTAGTTTGTCGCCATTCTACAAGTGTGCACAATTTCAAAGTGTGTCATGTTTGGTATATATTTACTTGGCGTAACATCATCTTTCACATTAGACAAAGAAATTGGGCCATCTTTACTGCTTCGCTTTTTTTTTTGATTCGTGGAAGTGTCTTTTTCCCCAAAAAATTCAGTTTGAAAGATCGCTGCACAAATACTGTGTGACATAAAATATTGTAACAATCGCCATTTTATTCTCTAGATACTCTGCTAAAAAAATATGTATAATGTTTGGGGGTTAAAAGTAATTTTCTAGCAAAAAATATGGATTTTAACTTGTAAGAAACAAATGTCAGAAATAGGCTTAGTCATGTTATACAACTAATTATAATATTAATGATCACATCATCACTATGGTTCATCACCTTTGTTTTATATATCTATCAAGAATTGTTCAGTCTTAAAATAGTACAAAAGATTATAACAGTGCAAAAGATATACAGTATATGTGACAACTAAACTGACCGAACCACAGCTTTATCGATATTGATGTAAGTCAATAAAGATTGGATGACAGTCAAGATTCTAATCTTATAAATACTTATATACCTTATTGTGTAGATACTACAAATAAAAAAACAGTGTACAAGCAAAACCCCAATAGCTAAAGTGCAACAAAATGTGAAAATCAATACGGTATGAATTATGAAAGATCAAAATTAAATAAATGATATTAGCCTACTAAATAAATAGCAAGTAAAGTGCAAAAATGCAACAATGTGCAAAACACCATATTATATGTGGATACAAAACTGTGCAAAAAAGCAAAGAAAAAGTGCAAAAATTTCAATATAATCAGCAAAAAAAATTAATTTGTGCAAATCCAAAATAAGATTATAAATAAAATAAAATCACAAATATAAAAACATTGTGAGTGATACCCCTCCTATATGTATCACAACAGATTTATAAAGTGACAATGTGCATCAACCTATCATATATATATATATATATATATATATATATATATATATATATATATATATATATATATATATATATATATATATATATATATATATATATATATATATATATTAATACAATGCAGATCAGATTATGGGTATGTGGGGTATACCAGCCAATGGACAGGGGTTTTCTTGGATCCCTTGGCCTGCTGGGAGAACCTATATATTTGGGTAGAGTCAGGTGATCAGTGTTCTGTGCCACCTGGGTGGCTGTCTGGGTGGACGTGTGTTGTATTGCCCGGGCTGCTAGGCCAGTGATTGGGCCTGGCTGCTAGGCTGTCTAAGGGTCTATCCAGAAGCAAGAGAGCAGCACAGAAGGTGACGGTTCTGCTGGCCGGAGAACCTGTTGTGGTCAGAGGTAGAGGGGAAGCTGTCACCACTAAGGGACCAACCACCTTATTACCAGGGACCACAGTGAGTAACTGAAAAAAAGTACCGGAGCAGAATTCTGACCAACCAGGGATGGTGAAATATTGGGGAACTTCAGTGGGTATCAAGCCAGGGACCTAGTCAGCAGAGGTGATGCTTGCAGAGCAGCCTTGTTTGTCAAGCCAGGGACCAAGAAGCCAGTGGGGTGAAGCTTAAGAGGTATCTTGAGTGCCAAGCTAGGGACCCAGCAGAGAGGCAGGGGTGACGCTTGAGGAATATACTACCGTGAAGATTGGAGGAGCTCAAGGGATTCAGTGGCAGTGAATCATCTAGTCTAGTGAGAGACTGGGAGCTCAGTGGGCTGAAGAACTACAAGGTGATTGGAGTTGAAGTGAAGGAACTGTTAAGCCTCGTACACACGGCCGAGGAACTCGACGTGCCAAACACATCGAGTTCCTCGGCCAGTTCAGCACTGAAGCCGCCGAGGAGCTCGGCGGGGAGAGAGCTCCCATAGAACAACGAGGAAATAGAGAACATGTTCTCTATTTCCTCGCCGAGGTCCTCGTCGGCTTCCTCGGCCGAAAGTGTACACACGACCAGTTTCCTCGGCAGAATTCAGCCAGAAACTCGGTCGGAAGCTGAATTCTGCCGAGGAAACTGGTCGTGTGTACGGGGCCTTACACTTTGTGCTAGGAACTGTTAAAGCCTGTTGCCATAGGAGACAGCATTCCTGCACATGCAGATGTGGCGTCTTGCTGGATGCCTTTCCCTGCATGGCTGTCTTCCTATTAAAGTCTCAGAGTCTGCCAATTAATGTTGCAACTACCTAAGGGTGTCCTGGCCCTAACCCTCTCTTCCAAAGTCCTAATATGAGAAATAAAAATCTCTTTTGCATTCAAGAAGTGTCTGGTGCCCAATGACTTTAACTACCTTGCACCCACCATGCCTCACAACCCATCATATATAGAAGGGTGTCAGCTATCTCTGGCCCTGGAGGTTCTCATTAGACCTAAGGAGGCCTGGGACTATGCTACATAAAAATCCAAATATGTGCTGCAATGAAGCAAAACATTTTAATCAGAGTAGCCATCTTAAGTATAGTGACGTTAAGAATTAGAAACTAAATGCGAGTGTAATACCTATTAAAGAGGTGTGTACACTATGCAGGGAGCAGAACAGCTTATTTCTCAGACCTGGAACTATTTCAAGATGTTGCACTGAACTATTTCTATGTCATCGGGCTAAGAACAAGCATCTGAGAATCTCAGAAGACTCTCAAAAGATTACATGGAAAATGAAGACCAAAGAAAGGAGTGACCACTGTGCAATAATCAATGAAGGGGAGGACAATGAGATGGTGAATTTTTCTTGCTTTTTATGTACTGTATAAATCCTGTATTATAATATATACATATACTGTTTATTTCCTTCATGGATGTTTAGTGTGAGCTAGTGAACTAATTTCATTATATTATATTCTCATACTGTTTATAGAAAAACAAAGGGCCATATTGATAAAGCAGTGAATGTTATAGTCATTAAATGATTACAGGTTGTTACCCAGTCTCTGTCATTTAAAACACATGTGCCAAGGAGGTTTTACGTGTAGTAAATATTTGATGAATGTCACATTCACTGCTTTATAAACATGATCATACATATAAGTAATTGTAAAAATCCCCAAGATGACCTGTAATTATAAAGGTGCATTGTGTTTAAAATGTCTACATTTGTTAAATATGTTTCTATGAGGAATATTCATATAGCAGTGAATGTAACATTTACCAAACATGCACATGTGGCTAATCATTGCCCGTGATTTAAAGGAAATGCATCAGGAAGATTTCATCAAATACGTGATAAATGTCACACTGCTTTATACATATGACCTTATTTTTCTGATATTTGTTAAAATGTTTTAACAAATGTTCTGCCCCAAAACAGTGAAACGTATAAAACTGTCATTTGCACCTAACAGCTAATATATATATATATATTTAGCAAACTAGATACCAGTTTAACAGCTGGGGCTTGGCTGATGCTGCCAAAGTGCTTCTCTTTGAGCAAGGCACCCTGAAAGCTGAGCCACATGATCACCTTGACTGTGTCCATGTGATTGAGAACCATGCTAACTGTTTTTCTGATAGACTGAGGGCTGACTTCTCAGTCAGACAATTAGAAAACCTGCTGTAAACTCTATGGGGCAGATTCAGATAGAGATACGACGGCGTATCTCCTGATACGCCGTCGTATCTCTGAGTTCCGTCGGTCGGATCTATGCGCCTGATTCATAGAATCTCCCTAAGATCCGACAGGTGTAAGTGACTTACATTGTCGGATCTTAGGCTGCAATTCCAGGCCGGCCGCTAGGTGGCGTTTCGTTTTTTTATGCAACGAATATGCAAATGAAGATTTCCGCCGATTCAGAAACGAACAACCGCCCGGCGCATTTTTTTACGTCGTTTGCGTTCGGCTTTTTCTGGCATATAGTTACCCCTGCTATATGCGGCTTATCCTATGTTAAGTATGGCCGTCGTTCCCGAATCGAATTTTGAATTTTTTACGTCGTTTGCGTAAGTCGTTCGCGAATATGGGTGGACGTAATTTACGTTCACGATGAAACCAATGACTTCCTAGTGACGTCATTTAGAGCAATGCAAGCTGGGAAATTTAGCAGACGGCGCATGCGCAGTTCGTTCAGCGCGGGGACGCGCCTGATTTAAATGTTACACACCCCCTAGCCGCGGAATTTGAATTCCGTCGGGGGATTTACGATACGCCACCGCAACTTTTGAGGCAAGTGCTTTCTGAATAAAGCACTTGCCTCAAAAACTTGCGCCGGTGTAACGTAAATCAGATAGGTTACGCGGATCTAAAGATCCGCTGACCTATCTGAATCTGGCCCTATGTTTTTTTTTTGTTTTTGTTTTTTTATAGTAAATCCTATAGTTTAGGTTGATTTATCTCTTTCACTGCCAGAGCTGTTTTTGTGGGTTTTTTTTGCACACTTGTTGAAATAACAATTTTTGGCCTGTTAAAACCTCAATATGGTATGTATTTTTTGAAAGCAGACTTTGGGGAATAAAATGGTGGTAGTTTTTAGATATGTGCATTCCCGTTCGTACGAATGTTATTTTCGTACGAAAATGTTCATTTTCGTACCCGCAGAATAATGTGTACATACGAAAAAATTTAAGCACCAAAATACGAAAACGACGGGATTACGAATGAGTCGCATAACAAACAACCGCAAATACGAACGCACGATCCGACGAAAATACGACAAAACGAAAACGGCAAAAGAACGAATATGACATCTATAACAAAAGACTTGCATTCTTTATTTTGTTTGAATCATTGTTCTGTTCGTATTTTGATTTTCAGTCGTATGTTCATATGACATCTATAACAAAAGTTTTTCATTCTGTATTTTGTTTGAATCCTTTTTCTGTTTGTATGTTCATATGACATCTTATAACAAAAGATTTGTATTCTGTATTCTGAATTCCTTTTTTCTGTTCGTAATTTGGTTTCAAAATACAGAATGCAAATCTTTTGTTATAATATGTCATTTTCGTTTTTTTGAATGGACAGTGAGTGTAGTTAGTTAGTGAAGCAGCTTCTCTTTTGTGCTGAGTACAGTAGTACAGTAAAGCCAAATAAACTTTTCTGTGGATTTTTGTCTGAAGGGAGAGATCAGTTGGCTAGACTTTTGAACCTGGAACCCAAAAATGGTTTTCTGATGGAGTTTAAAAACTAACGAACGTTCGGTAAAACGATCATTTTTATGTTTGTTGTTAAAAAAGTCTGACCAAGTGTATGGGGCTTAACAATAGTTAATATGGATGAGCCGCGTGTTGAAAGTGCCGCGAATCCCGCAATATATTTACGAAAGTACAAAATGACGAAAATTATTGTCTAACAAGTAACGAACATGAATTAAACAGAATAACGAACCATCCCGCATGTACAAAAATAAAACGGTAACCAAAATACGAAACGATCGGAATACGGAAAAATCGCGTCGTACGAAAAACGAACAGGAACGAACAGGAAAAAGGGCGTCTTACGAAAAACGAACGGGAACGAACCTACGGAACGATACGAAACAGAACAAAAAAAAACTAAAAAAAATTCTGTGCACACGTCTAGTAGTTTTATTTCAATATATTTTTATTAAAGTTTTAATACAAGATTACCACAACTGCGAAACAGATGAGCAAGAACAAGAGGAAAAAACAATTAGGCCCCGTACACACGGCCGAGGAACTCGACGTGCCAAGCACGTCGAGTTCCTCGTCGAGTTCTGGGATGAAGCCGCCGAGGAGCTCGGCGGGCCGCCTTCTCCCATAGAACAACGAGAAAATAGAGAACATGTTCTCTATTTTCTCGTCGAGCTCCTCGGCGGCTCCATCGAGCCAAAACTGTACAGACGACAGAGTTTCTCGGCAGAATCCAGGTTTGACCGAGTTTCTCGGTGAATTCTGCCGAGA